>NW_016945153.1:0-1422 GCF_001483705.2 Eufriesea mexicana | reverse complement strand
CACAAAGACAAGCAGACTGTGATAGAGCACAGTAGAGCGCGGAAATCCTCCAAGTAGCTGCATTTATCACAAGGGCCAAAGCTATCCTCTCCCAATCTAACCAACCGACACATACCCAAACGCAAACTAACTCAACCTAATATCCAACGACAACTATTGCTGGCCTCCCCTAAGTCGAGCAGAGCATAGTAGACCACAGTGGAGCGCATAATCCACCGAATAACAGTCTATACCAGGAAAGTCAAAGCTATCCAAATCTAACCCAGACAGACATAACATAACCAAACGTAACCTAACCAAACCTAACGTGCCGATGCCACTATTGCAGGCTTCCCCAGAGCCTAGCTAAATATATTACAGCAGAGTTGAGCGCAAAATTCAACCGAATAGCAGTGTGTAGCACAAAAGTCAATGCAACCCTTTCCTATCGTAACCAATCGTAACACTGCCAAAAGCAACCTAACACAACCAAACGTGCCGCGGGCGCTATTGTAGGCCTCCCCAGAGCCTAGTAGAACATATTAAAGAGGAGTAGAGTACAGAAATCCATAGAATCGCAGTGTAAGGCGGAAATGTCAAAACTATCCGAACCTAATCTAAACTAATATAACATAACCAAACGTAGCCTGACTCAACATAACGCGCCGCGACCACTATTGCTTGTCTCTCCAGAGTCAAGCAGAAAGAACTGGAGAACAGTAGATCGCAGAAATCCGCCGCACTTCAGTGTACAGCACAAAAGTCGAAGCTACCCTTACGAATAGACTATATAGACAGGCCTAACACAGCCAAACGTAACATGATATAACATAGCGTGCCGGGACCACGATTGCTAGCCTCCCCAGGGACAAGCAGAAAATATTAGGGCACAGTGGAGCGCAGAAGTCCACAGAATACGAGCGTATAGCCCAAAACTCATAGCTAGCGTATCCTAACCTAACCAAACTTAACGTAACCAAACGTATCCTACCTGAACCTAACGCGACGAGACTTATATTGCTGCCCACCCCAGAGCCGACCAGAGCATATTAGAGGAGAGTAGAGCGCAGAAATCCCTAGAATCGAAGTGTATAACACCAAAGTCAAAGCTATCCTTTTCTAGCCTAAACCATCGCAAAAAAACCAGACGCAACGCAAACATATCTCACTTCCCGCGACCACTATTGCTGTCCTCCCCAGAGCGAAGCAGAACATAGTAGATGGCACTAGTGCTCAGGAACCCACAGAATCGCAATGTATGTCGGAAAAGTCAAAGCTATCCACACCTAACCCAAACTAACATAACCTAACCAAACGTATCCCTACTCATTGTAACGCGCCGCAACAACTATTGCTGGCCTCGCCAGGGGAAAGTAGAGAACTGTAGAGCACAGTGGAGCGCAGAAATCCACCCAATAGGAGTGTGTAGTACGGAAGTCGTAT
>NW_016945152.1:0-201 GCF_001483705.2 Eufriesea mexicana | reverse complement strand
GAGCGTTGCAATGGCTATAGCACACCAATGGAATCTTTCCTCCTTATCTAAGCAAGAAAGATATATCACCTCGATATTACGCGAAAATGTCAATAAAACTGAGTTTTCCAGCCTGATTCTATAGCATTGCAATGGCTATAGCAGGCCAATAGAATTTTTCCGAATTATTTATGCATCAAAATTAGCTCAACACGATATTAG
>NW_016945151.1:0-628 GCF_001483705.2 Eufriesea mexicana | reverse complement strand
ACAAAAGTCGAAGCTACCCTATCCTAACCTATCCAAACGTAATGAAACCAAACTTAACATAACCTAACCTAGCGTGCAGAGACCACTATCGCTAGACTCTCCAGATTCAAGTAGAGTACATAAGGGCCCAGCAGAGAGCAGAAATCAACCGAATATCAGGGTATCGCGCAAAAGTCAAAGCGTCCCTCTGCTATCTAAACCAAACCTATCCGAAACAAACGTAATCTAAGCCTGCCGTACAACGACCTCCCTTGCTGGCCTCTCCATTGCCAAGCGGAACATATTAGAAGAAAGCGGAGCGCCGGATTCAATAGATTGGCAGTGCATAGAATAAAGGACAAAGCCATGCAAACCAAGCCGGAGCTGACGCAACCCATCCAAACGTAGCATAACACAACCTAACGAGCGGAGACCGGTATTACTGGCGTCCGCAGAGACAAGGAGAACATAGTGGAGCGCAGTAGAGAGTAGAAGTCCACCGTATAGCCGTGTATAGCACAAAAGTCAAAGATATCCCTTCCTAACCTAACCAATCGTAACGTAACCAAACGTATCATAACTCAAATTCACGTGACGATACCATGGTTGCTTGCCTCCACAGAGCCAAGCAGAACAAACTAGGGCGCAG
>NW_016945150.1:0-417 GCF_001483705.2 Eufriesea mexicana | reverse complement strand
TGGATGTATATATGTATGGATGTGTGGATGGATGCATGTATCGATGGATGTATGTACTGATGGTTGTGTTTATGGATATATGGGTGTGTGGATATATGGGTGTATGGATGGATGAGTGTAAGTGTTGATGAACGCATGGATGTATGTATAGATCTATGTATGGGTGTATGGCTGGACGGATGTATGGATGGACGTATGTGTGGATGGATGTATGTATGTATTCATGGATGTATATATGTATGGATGTGTGGATGGATGGATGTATCGATGGATAGAGGTACGGATGGTTGTGTTTATGGATATATTGGTGCATGGATGTTTGTATCGATGTATGTATGATGGTGTGTATGGATGTATGGATGTATGGATGCATTGATGTATGTATCAATGTATGTATGGAAGTATGTACGGATGTAT
>NW_016945149.1:0-2877 GCF_001483705.2 Eufriesea mexicana | reverse complement strand
AAAATTGAATTTTCCGGTCAGATTCTATAGCATTGCGATGGCTATAGCATGCCAATAGGATCATTCCTCAGTATTTATGGATGGAAATAAGCTCACCACGATATTACTTTAGAATCTTTCCCAATTATCCATGCAAGAAAACTAGCTCTCCACGATATTAGTCGAAAGTGCCAGTAAAATTGTATTTTCCTGTCAGATTCTATCCCATTGCAATGGCTATAGCATGCCAATTCGATCTTTCCTCCTTTTTTATGCAAGATAATTAACGCACTACGATATTAGTTGATAGTGACAATAAAATTGGATTTTCCAGTCAAATTCTATTGCCTTGCCATGGCTATAGCATGCCAATTCGATCTTTCCTCCTTTTTTATGCAAGATAATTAACGCACTACGATATTAGTTGATAGTGACAATAAAATTGGATTTTCCAGTCAAATTCTATTGCCTTGCCATGGCTATAGCATGCCAATTCGATCTTTCCTCCTTTTTTATGCAAGATAATTAACGCACTACGATATTAGTTGATAGTGACAATAAAATTGGATTTTCCAGTCAAATTCTATAGCCTTGCCATGGCTATAGCATGCCAATAGAATCTTTCTTCCTTATTTATTGAACAAAATTATGTCACCACGATATTAGCCGAAAATGTCAATAAAACTGAATTATCCAGTCAGATTCTATCCCATTGCAATGGCTATAGCATGCCAATAGGTTCTTTTCTCCTTATTCATGCAAGAAAATTATCTAACCACGATATCAGACGAAAATTTCAATAAAATGGAATTTTCTGGACAGGTTTTATAGCATTGCAATGGCTCCAGCATGCCAATAGAATCTTTCCTGCTTATTTATGCACGAAAACTAGTGCACACGATATTAATTGAAAATGTCAATAAAATTGAATTTACCAATCAGATTCTATAGCATTGCAATGGCTATAGCATGCCAATAGAATCTTTCCTCCTTATTTATTGAACAAAATTAGCTCACCACGATATTAGTCGAAAATGTCAAAAAAACTGAATTATCCAGACAAATTCTATGGCATTTGTACGGCTACAGCATGTCAATAGGAATATTTCCTCCTTAATAATGCAAGAAAATTAGCTCACAACGATATAAGCCGAAAATGTCAATGAAACTGAATTTTCAGATCAGATTCGACAGCATTGCAGTGGCTACAGCATGCCAATAGGACCTTTCCCCCTTATTCATGCAAGTAAATTAGCTCACCACGATATTAGTCGAAAGTGCCAAAAAAATTGTATTTTCCAGTCAGATTCTATCGCATTGCAATGGCTATAGCATGCCATTGTCACCATTCCTCATCATTTATGCAAGATAATTAGCTCAACTGGATATTAGTTGACAATGTCAATAAAATTGAATTTTCCGGTCAGATTTTATAGCATTGCAATGGCTCCAGCATGCCAATAGAATCTTTCCTGCTAATTTATACAAGAAAATTAGCGCAAACGATATTAGTTGAAAATGTCAATAAAATTGAATTTTCCATTCAGATTCTATAGCATTGCAATGGCTATAGCATGCCAATAGAATCTTTCCTCCTTATTTATTGAACAAAATTAACTCACCACGATATTAGTCGAAAATGTCAATAAAACTGAATTTTCCAGTCAGATTCTATCACATTGTAATGGCTATAGCATGCCTGTAGGATCGTTCCCCCTTATTTATACAAGAAAATTAGCTCACCACGATATTAGTTGTGAATGTCTATAATATTGAATTTTCCAGTCAGATTCTATCGCATTGCAATGGCCTTAGCATGCCGATGGAATCTTTCCTCCTTATTTATGCAAGATACTTGGCGCACTACGATATGAGCCGAAAATGTCAATAAAATTGATTTCTCCAGTCGGATTCAATAGCACTGCAATGGCTATAGCATGCCAATACAGTCTTTCCTCTTGATTTATGCAAGAAAATTAGCTCACCACGATGTTAGCCGAAAGAGCAAATAAAATTGTATTTTCAGGTCAGATTCTATCGCATTGCAATGCCTATAGCATGCCAATAGAATCTTTCCTCTTTATTTATACAAGAAAATCAGCTCACCACGATATTAGTCGAGAATGTCTATAAAATTGAATTTTCAAGTCCGGTTCTTTCGCATTGCAATGGCTATAGCATGCCAATAGAATCTTTCCTCCTTATTTATTGAACAAAATTAGCTCACCACGATATTAGCCGAAAATGTCAATAAAATAGAATTCTCCAGTCGGATTCAATTGCATTGCAATGGCTGTAGCATGCCAATACAGTCTTTCCTCTTGATTTATGCGAGAAAATTTGCTCACCACGATATCAGGCGAAAATTTCAATAAAATGGAGTTTTCAGGACAGATTCTATAGCATTGGAATGGCTATAGCGTGCCAATGGAATCATTCCACCTTATTTATGGATAGAAATTAGCTCTCCACGGTATTAGTCGAGAATGTCAATAAAATTGAATTTTCAGATCAGATTCTACAGCATTGCAGCGGCTACAGCATGCCAATAGGACCTTTCCCCGTTATTCATGCAAGCAAATTAGCTCATCACGATATTAGTCGAAAGTGCCCATAAAATTGTATTTTCCTATCAGATTCTATCGCATTGCAATGCCTATAGCATGCCAATAGAATCTTTCCTCCTTATTTATGCAAAAAAATTAGCTAACCGCGATATCAGGCGAAAATTTCAATAAAATGGAATTTTCAGGACATATTCTATAGCATTACAATGGCAATAGCATGCCAATAGAATCATTCCTCCTTATTTATTGATGGAAATCAGCTCACCAAAATATTAGTCGAGAATGTCAATAAAATTGAATTTTCAGGTCAGATTCTACAGCATTGCAATGG
>NW_016945148.1:0-1739 GCF_001483705.2 Eufriesea mexicana | reverse complement strand
CAACGACCAGCGAACACTACTGCTGTCCTCCCCAGAGTCGAGCATAGTAGAGTAGAGCACAGTAGGGCACAGAAATCCACCGATCCGCAGTCTATGCCACGAAGATCAAAGCTATCCGAACCTAACACAAACAAGCATTCCTTAACCAAACGCAGCATAACAAAATCCAACGTGCTGGCACCAGTAATGCTGGCCACCCCAGGCCGAAGCGGAACATTCCAAAGTACAGTATAGCGCAGAAGTTCGCCGAATAGCAGTATACATCACAAAGTCAGAGCTATCCTATCCTAACATAACCAGACGTAACATATGCAGACGTAAACGAACACAACATGTCGTGCCAGGGCCACTGCTGCTGTCCTGACGAGGCTAAGCGTATTATAGCAGAGCAACGTGGATCGCCGAAATCGTCTGAATAGCAGTGTGTTGCGCAAAGGTCGAAGCCATCCTAACCAAGCGGGGCCAAACCTAACGTAACCGAACGTAACATAACTCAACCTAATATGCCGAGAGCACTGTCCATGTCGTCCACAGAGACAAGCGGAGTGTGATTGCGCACAGAAAAGCGCAGAAGGCCAGTGAATAGCAGTGCGTAGCACAAAAGCCAGAGCTATCCTAAGCAAACACTAAGTGACCTAACCTAACCAAACGTAACGTAACTCACACTAACGTGCCGCGACCAGTACAGCTGTCCGCCACGCGGCCAAGCAGATTAGGGTAGAGCTCAGTTGAGGGCGCGAATTCACCGAATAACAGTGCACAGCTCGAAAGTCTACGCTATCCTAGCCTAACGGAAGCAAACGTAGCAGAGCCAAATGTAGCCCAAACCAACCTAACGTGGCGAGAACAATTTTACTGGCCACCCCTGTGTCCAGCATAGTACGGTGCAGCTATGTAGAGCGCAGAAATCCTCCGAAGAACAGTGTGTAGCACAAATGTCAAAGACAACCTGACCAAGCCTAACCTAATTTTACATAACTGAACGTAACGCAACACAACCTAACGTGCAGCGACCACTACTCCTGACGTCCACAGAGCCAAGAAGAATAAACTAGAGCACAGTGGATTACAGAGCTCCGCGGCGTTGCAGTGTAAAGCACATAGTCAGGAATATCCTAACCTATCCTGACCCAACCGCACCAAACCGAACGTAGCATAACCCAACATAACGCGCAAAGACCACAAATGCTGTCCTTTCCAGAGCCAAGCTGAACATATCAGATCACAGAGGTGGAAAGCATCCACCGAAGGACAGCGCGTAGCACAAAACTCGTAGGTACCCTCTCCTAACCTAGCCAACGGTAACATAACCGGACTTATCCTAAATGTACCTAACCGTCCTGCATTACTATTGCTGTCTACCCCAGAGACAAGCAGAAAATGCTGTAGCACGGTAGATCACAGAAATCCGCGGCGCTGCAGTGTAAAGCACAAGGGACAGGATAATCGAGCCTCACCTGACCTAACCAAAACCATCCCAACGTAGCCTAACTGAGCATAGGGAGCTGAGACCATTATTACTGGCCTCCCCATAGTGTAGCAGAATGTAGTAGAGCAAAGTATATCACAGAAATCCGCCGAATAGCAGGGTATAGCACGAAAGTCAAAGCTACCCTGACTAAGCATAGCCTAACCTAACTTAACCAAACGTAACATAACCCAACATAACGACCCGTGTTCGCTACTTCTCGCCACCCCTGAGTCAAACAGGGTGTAGGAGAGGAATTTACAGGGCAGAA
>NW_016945147.1:0-581 GCF_001483705.2 Eufriesea mexicana | reverse complement strand
GTGCCGAGACCACTGCTGCTGGCATGCCCAGAGCCAAGCAGAATACAATAGAGCACGGTAGATCACAGAAATACACCTCATTGCAGTACACAGCACAAAAGTCAGTCTTGACAAAACCTGACCACACATTGCCTGTCCATACGTAGTATGTCAAAACATAACGTGACGAGACCAATACTGCTGGAATCCCCAGAGCCAGGCAGAGCACACTAGAGCACATTAGAGCGCATAAATCCACCGAAAGCAATGAATAGCATAGAAGTCGAAGAAGCATATCCCTTCCTAGCCGAACGTAACACAACCTAACGAAGCCTAACTAAACGTGACATGACCAGACCACTATTGCTTACATGCACAGAGCCAAGCAGAATGTTCTAGAGCACAGTAGTGTGCAGAAAACCTCCGCATTGCAGTGAATAGCACAAATGTCGAAGCTGTCATATCCCTACCTGACCTAACCTAACCTTACCAAGCGTAGCATATCTCTACATAACGTGCAACGACCACAGCTCCTAGCATCAGCAGAGCAGAGCAGAATGTAGTAGAGCACAGTAGATCACAGCAATGTACGGAATAGCTGT
>NW_016945146.1:0-1070 GCF_001483705.2 Eufriesea mexicana | reverse complement strand
AGCATAACGTGACAAGAACAACATTGCCGGCATCCCCAGAGCCAGGGAGAGCACGATAGAGCATATTAGAGCGTAGAAATCCACCGAACAGCAGTGAATAGCATAAAAGTCAAAGCTACCCTAACCAAACTTAACCGAGCCAAACATAACTTAGCGTTGCGTAGCTAAGCCAAACTTGCCACTGCCACCATTGACGGCCTCTCCAGATACAGATAGATGCCAGTAGAGCATTTCAGAACGCAAATATTGACCGAATAGAAGTGTACAGCACAAAGGACAAAGCCATCCTAACCAAACCTATCCGAACACGGCCAAGTCATGCGTAACCAAACTCAAACTTGCGTGCCGGGACCACCATTGCTGGCCCCCGGGAGACAAGCGGAACATACCACATCACAGTAGAGCGCAGAAATTCAACATATAGCAGTGTACATCGCAAGAGTAATAGCTATCCAGAACTAACACAATCAAACTTAGCCAAACCAACGTAGCCTAACACAAACCAACGAAGCGAGACAACAATTACTGGCATCTTTCGAACAGAACACAGTACACTAGAGCATTGTAGAGCGTAGAACCCCACCGAATAGCGGTGTATAGCGCAATAGTCATAGCTACACTGTCGTTACCCTGTCCTAACCTAACCAATTGTGACATTACCAAACGTGGCCTAACAAAACCTAACGGTCCACAACCACTATTGCTGGCCTCCCCAGATTCTAGCCGTGCATAGTATAGTCAAGTAGAGCGCAGAATGCTGCAAGATAGAAATGTACACAACAAAAGTGAAAGATATTCTAACCAAACCAGGCCTAAGCCAACCGTACCAAACGTGGAGTAACTAAACCTAACTAGCAGAGACCTCCATCGCTAGCATCGACAGAGCCAAGCATAACACATTAGAGCACAGCACAGGGCAGGAAACTGCCGAATAGCAGTGTATGGCACAAAAGTCAGAGCCATTCCAACATAACATTACCTAACCTAACCTAACCAAACGTAACATTACCATACACAACGTAACTCAGACTAACGTGCCGTGACCACCACAGCTGGCCTCCGCATGGCCA
>NW_016945145.1:283-564 GCF_001483705.2 Eufriesea mexicana | reverse complement strand
GTATGTATGGGAGTATGTATGGAAGTATGTATTTATGTATGTATGGATGTATGCATGGGTGTAAGCATGTATGTATGTATGGATGTTTGTGTGAATGTATGTATGGATGCACGTATGGATGTATGTAAGAATCTATGTATGGATGTATGGATGGGTGTATGGAAGATCGAATGTATGGATGCATGTATCGATGGATCTATGGATGTATGAAAGGATGTATGTAAGTATATATCTATGGATGTAAGTATGGATGCATGTATGGATGGACGCTTGGATGTATG
>NW_016945145.1:0-229 GCF_001483705.2 Eufriesea mexicana | reverse complement strand
GTATGTACGGATGTATGTATGGATGTATGTACGGATGTGTGAATGGGTGTATGTACGGATACGTGGATGCCCGTATGGATGCATGTATGGATGTATGGCTGTATGTTTGGACGGATTGATGGATATATGGATGTGTGGAGGTATGGATGTACGTAGGTATGGATGGGTGGATGTATATATGTATGGATGTATGTATGGATAGGTGTGTGGATCGGTGAATGAATGGATG
>NW_016945144.1:0-920 GCF_001483705.2 Eufriesea mexicana | reverse complement strand
TGTATGGATGTATGGATGTGTGGATGTATGAATGTATATACGGTTGTATGTATGGTTGAATGTACGGATGTGCGTATGGATGTATGTGAGGATGGATGGAAGCATGGATGTATGGATGTATGTATGGACGGATGAATGGATGGAGGAGTTTATGGATGGGTGTATGTATGGGTGGATGAATGAATGGATGTATCGATGGATGTATGGATGTATGGACGGGTGTACGGGTGGATGGATTTATGGATGGATGGATGTATTGATGGATTGTTATATGGATGGATGTATGTTTGGGTGGATGTACGTATGTATGTATGGATGAGTGTATGGGTGTATATATGGAACTATGGATGTACGTATGGATGTGTGTATGTATGGATGAGTGTATGGGTGTATATATGGATCTATGGATGTTTGTATGGATGTGTGATTGATGTATGGACGGATGTATGGAAGGATGGATGTATGAATGTATGTTTGTATGGATGTATGTGTGTATGGAATGTATGTATGGATGGATGGTTGTATGGTTGGACGGATTTATTGATGTATTGATGTATGGACTTATGCATGTGTGAGTGAATGAATGGATGGGTGGAAGGACGGAAGAATGAGCGAATCGATGGGTGGATGAGCGGATGCCTGAATGGGTGGATGGGCGTATGCATGGATGGATGTATGGATGGAGGTATGAATGGTTGTATGGATGTATGTATGGATGTATGTATGTATGTATGTATGGATGTATGTATGGATGGATGGATGTATGTATGTATGTATGGATGTATGCATGGATGGATGGAAGTATGGATGTTTGTATGGACATACGTATGGTGTATGTTTGGATGTATGAATGGATGTGTGTGGGGATGTATGTATGGTTACATGTATGGATGTGTATACGGATGTGCGGATGAATGGAT
>NW_016945143.1:0-5483 GCF_001483705.2 Eufriesea mexicana | reverse complement strand
ACAATATGCATATACTATACTGCATCAAGCATCAAGCTTGTAAAAAAGAAGTCATATTATTTCTTGTTTCTTCAGTATTATTCCTATACTGATAGTACGTTGAAATCTGTTGATCTGGCAGGTTTCCTATTTTGTCTATAATTACAGTAAACACTGCAATAACTATGGTTGTAATCGTAAATACTATATATGGAGTAAAATAACTTTTATAAAGCATCATTTCGTACTTCAGGTATAAAAACAATAGTTGAATTTGAAAATATTTCAAGGTTTGTTAAAAATGAGGTCCATTATTTCGACTAAAAATTCTCTATGTAATGATAGTGTTCAGTGTTAGTGTGAAACTCTCCGTGTACTGTTATATAATATTAATAGTCTAGTTAATGTAGTAAAATTTACAGATGTATTTCATTGCAGGATACAAAAGTTACTAGCTATTTAGAGCAGAGGTAGAATAAATATAAAGATATCGAAGAAAATATTTTGCATTGTCTGAAATAGATCCTAAAATCTCAAAGATTTGGATCAACGATATTCTCACTAGTTTAATATGCACATGTACTACATTTGCTGCACCTCGAAATTTAACTTTACTATTATTAATTACTTTTCCTTGTTTTGTAATATGTAAAATATATATTAGTAGTTTATATATACTAGTACTATACTAGTAGTATATCTACTATACAGTATTACATACACATGCATATTATTATTATATATTTATTCGTGTATATATTTTGTTAAACTTATTTATATACAGGATGTTATTCGAAGCTTGGTTCCGAGAAAATTGGCTTTGAATATTCAAGATGAATGTTTTTCTATGTAGAATTATACCCCCCTCGATATTGCCACCAATATTAATGTATGGATGGTCTGTCCATATAAGTCAAAGCTAAATGCGCACGCACTCGATGAATATTCAAAGTCAATTTTCCCAAAAAGGAAGTTTCGAATCGAAAAATTTTATTTCTTTTCTTTCGATTCGTTTCTGCAATAGAATGACCCCCTTCCCGATTGTAATACCATTGCTGGGAGACCCTGTATATTATGATATATATATATTTATTTCTATAATTATATACATTTCTATGGGAGTAAAAATAAAAATTAATTTGATCAAAAGCAGCAATATGATTTTAGACGCTATAAAAATGAAATATCTAAAACAAGTCATTTTGAACCTTTGGTAATTTTAGTGTCAACAAATGTACGTCATAGTACGCTATATGCATCGTTATGTTATTGCAATTACTGCATTGCATATCACGATAAAAAATCTGTCATTTTCTCAGCCAATAAAAATAGACCGTCCTTAAAAATAGAATAGATTTTGAAAAGAAAATAGTAGGACACTAATCCCCTGTAATTTTCTTTTAAGTTTCGTTTCATTTGCTTGTCAGAATGCGTTAATAGGTACAATCATTATAGATTATAAGAAAAACACACAACTTTAGCCACACGAATGCATATCTGCATATGTAAAAATTGATTTCTTGAAGATTAATTTCAAACAGATTGAAAAAAACTCAATAATATTATATACTTGCTTAATAATTAATCGTATCCTCTTCATTATCGATCATGTCTTCGCAAAGGTTGACAATTTGTTGGTTTCACATACAAGTTTTCCTACAAATTTTCAATTCGTCATTAATTATTATCCTTTATTTTTGTAGTTCGTTAAGTTGCATTTGCAATTTTATTTAGAAATAAAGATCAAGATGATAATTGATCATAACAATAGATACTGTTGTCCATTTTTTAACTTTCATAAACATTTTTCATTTCGGATCCTTTAATTACTTGTGGATTTATCGAAACAATGTTTAACTCGTGCAAACGTCCTACATTTATTCAATTATAATTGTTTATTTATTCCAATGCGGGTAAATAGTTGACAAACGCAATTAAAGTAGTGAAAACACGCACTTTGGGAACAGATTTAAACATCTACCTATGCATATAGGATTTATATACATATATAGAATATATACATAGGGGTTTAATTGTTTCCTGAATTACAGGATCATGGAAAGCAGACGAAGCATACTAAATAGCAACATGAACAGTTCATTCGTTATTAAACACTTTATTCTTTCAATTACGATCAACATGTTAGCAAGTTGAGGCCTGACAATTTTCAATATGCTCATTTAAGTATAATTTCGAATTCTGCAATAACGAGAACAGATCCTTTTATAAAAAAATATGATTTTATTATAGTTAATAGTAACTATTTACTTCGAATCGTCAAGTAAAAAATTATTCAAATATCAATGCCCACGTCTTCGTGAATTCTTTTCAAATAAAAAAAAACGAAATCTCAAGCTGTATCTATATTGTGCAGCAAGGAAGACTCTATCTATGACACTTGCAAAATTTTCATTTCTAGATCCTTGACGATATTCGTTCAACTAGTAGAATAAATTGCATCGGTATATTTTTTATTTCACGATCACATTTTCTACTGTCTTAACCCTTTGCACTCGGCGATTTTTTCGTTACAGAAAAACAGTAATTCGAGAACTTTCTTTCGTCGTAAAGTCGAGGATATTTTTAGAACGGTAAATAAGAAGTCGAATGCAAATTACGATGTTGAATTATTTTATTTCAACGTTCCACGCATTGTTGAGTAATTTTAAATTTGATATATTAATTAACATCGATATTTCGAATCTGATTAAATGGCGACTGAAAGTGAAAGGGTTAATGTTTATGTTAATGCTTTGTGTTGCTCCGTATTCCTCTGTTCCACTCAGTCTTGATATATATCAATTGTACTTTCCGTCAGGCAATGATATATAATTCCCTTTCGTTTATAATATTTATAATTCTACAATGAAGTATGCACTATTTACGTTATGACGAAGTAAACACACATTCTTTCCAGGCGACACCTTTTCACTTCCAAGCACACAATACATATAGTTATATTTAAACTAGCCACTTACGATTTCCCAGATACCGATTCAACCGTCAACCTCAACAACTATACAAGAATAGCAGTTCTAAGAAAATACAGGTTATCCTGTACGTAGTGATACCAAGGATAAGAATTTTATTTAACAAAAAATAATGAATGATAACGAGAAGCGGAATAAAATTTGTCCACACGACATTCCATTTTAATAAGAATAGGATTCATAAATTTGACGCATTGCGCCTATTGTATGCAGCAATATCGATTAGGCTGAGAAATATTAAGTATTTATAATAACTAGCAAAACTAACAAGAAATAATTGATGGAACTAGAAATATTCATACAAATAATAATGAACGATTTATGGTGAAACTCGCGGCATCGAGAACAGAGTTAGGTATAATATTTTAAATAATTTTTCTTTAAACGAAGCCACATAGATAAATATTTTTTCGAAGTCCTCGCCTAATTTCATCACGTAAAATCGTTCACTTTCATTTTATATCGCCAATGACAGGACAACACGTAGAGAGAATCACGATCTGCCTTTCAAACGTACCCCAAGGAAGCACTTTAATAACTGACTGACTGTACATCGCAATAAACACATACAATGCTTTCTTTCAGAACAAACGTTGCTATGTTACCATAATAAGTAGTAGCCCTACTGCGTGGTAACTTCCCTCTACACCTGTCTATACACCGATGTATAATGCAGCCAAATAATTATCATAGCACGAGTCAGTTAATAGCACAGGAAACACTTCCATAGAAATCGTTAACCGATACGTCGTTTGGTGATGTACTGTGTATCATTTATTAAATACTCGTTACGAACAAGATACTCTTATATAAGCGACGTCTACGTACATTCAGCTGTATTCGAAGCAATGTAATATTACTGTGACACCCAACAATCAGCGCCTATCCTTCTATTACACCTATCAGATACTTCGTTCGATTCACCAGCCAAACAATTTACAAAGATTATGTCGAAGCAACTAACGCTAGAAAGAGTCATTAACATTATTTGGCTGAGCGTAGCCCTGACTTTCTGTTGGCCACTTCCTGCCAACAGCAGCAAAATCAAAACCTTGGGATACAAACTTCTACAGATCGTTAGTATCATCAGTGCTAGCTTGTTACTTCTGCCTCTGTTGTACTCGGCATATGTGCACACAAACAACGTCATCATCGCTTTTAAATGTTTTTGCCTGGGATCAGTTTTGATCCAATTCATTATTCAGACCATTATATGCTTAATCAACTACGATTCCATACAAGTAAGTTCTCCTTCGTTCTATCTCTGCATTCGACATAAGAAGGTATGATCATTAATTAAAGGTTACAGTATATAGTCGAGGAAATGATGATCAATGTTAAAGAGGCTAAGCAGTACGAAAGGGCGATCTTCTACAAGTATATTAAGAAGTATTACACCTTCTACGGTAGTTCGATGGTGTGTATGTACCTGACCGCAACTACTTTCTCGGCAGGACCTATGTTCCTGCCCAACTCTTTCCCATCAGAAGCGGAATATTCGTTTCGCGTTGATTACACGCCAGTGAGAGTAATATTGTACATGCATCAGCTTATCCTAAGTTACCAGTGTGCCGCGCATATGTGCATAAGCTTGTTTGGAGCGCTTCTTTTCTGGTACACGTCAGCGAAATTCGAGTGTCTGGCTATAGAGTTACAGAAGATCACAAACGTTCGCATGCTCGTCGTTTGTCTTAACAAACAAATACGTTTGAGAAGGTAAACATGAATCTGTGTCTTCACTGAAGGAACAATGAGCTACACTATCTTGATGTTTCATATTGTGAAGGCGGATTTGGTGGTTGATATATATCTATTTATTTATTTGAGAATACATTAACAGTGATAGAGTATGCGAGTATCGGTATAGATACGAATTATTACAACTTATCACAACGCTCCACCTACACCTCTGCAGCAACTCTCCTCCTACAACTCACAAATTGCAAAAATATCAACTCTGGCAACTAACAACTCTTCTATTACAACTCCCTAATCGACAACTCTCTTATTGCAAATCTAACTTGCACCGTCCATGCCCTTTTATATTCTTCTTCCCAACATGCACAGTCTGCACGCGTTTTCCAATGCCTCCCCAACCAAATAAGGTCCTCGGTAACTTTCGTAAAGCTGCGTGTACATGCAGTGGAAAACTTGCGATACTACAATATAGTACGTTCTATGCGGACTTCCACGTTGTTTAGGATTTAATATTTTACACTGTCCCATCGCGAGTCAGAAATTAGGCCTACAAGATCCTAAATGCTGACTCATTTTAGATCCGGTACTTTCTATTTGTATTTCTTTATTGTACATTTTTGCAATACTCCTTTTATATCCCCGGGCTAGCTTAACTTTAGAGAATCAGGTAACAGCATTAAGATTTGGCTGACAATAGACCCGTAAAAAACAAGACCAAGCCATGTACGTTGCTTACGACTATCGAAGAAATTGATTAAAGGTAACTTCACTGTAGTCACCTCTCAATAAGGGTCTCGAACGTACGATTGACCCCCT
>NW_016945142.1:0-618 GCF_001483705.2 Eufriesea mexicana | reverse complement strand
TTTTTCTTCCCTTCTTCCTCCCCTTTCAATCATTGTATTTTCCTCATTATGAATAGAACTGAGCATCAATACGTCTTTTTTATCCTTCCATTTTAGTGCTCCGCGTTATATGGAAACCGCGTTCTGAGAGTACCGCGTTATAGGAGGGTTGACTGTATTTTCTTTTTATTTCACTGGGCATTCCGACTCTGTTTATCTTCATTGTTCCAACAATGTCTGTATTGTTTTGACACAAGAGTTCAGCCAAATGAATTGACGTATAGAAATTATCTAAGTAAATCCTATACCCTTTATTCAGTAAGTCGAACCCTGTAACCCTCAACTCACCCTTCTTACAAGGGACCGCACGCGGACGCCGGTCTTTTCCAAAACTTCGCTCATTCGCCCGGCGAAAGCTGCGGCTCGTTGTGCGCCCCCGGGTCCAGCGATCTCCAGAAGGAGAACGCCGGAAGCGGTCCGACGGGGACGAATGTCCTCGGTTCCGAGGTTTTTGAGGCTTATTTTCTCCCTTGCAGCGGAGATAGCCTCCGTGCAAGAGAGCCTCAAGCCCGACTTGGCCACCTGCCCTACACCGAGCCATGATCTGGCCCTTGTCTTCGGTGTTTACTGTATCGTAAT
>NW_016945141.1:890-1104 GCF_001483705.2 Eufriesea mexicana | reverse complement strand
TTCAATTGGCGTGCTATAGCCGTCGCAATGCTATAGAATCTGCCTGGAAAGTTCAAGTATATTGACATTCTCGACTAACATCGCGCTGAGCTTACTTCCTTGCATAAGTAAGGGGGAAAGATACTTTTAGCGTGCTATATCCATTGCAATGCTGTAGAATCTGGCTGGAAAATTCAATTTTATTGACATATTCGACTAATATCGTGGTGAGCTA
>NW_016945141.1:0-302 GCF_001483705.2 Eufriesea mexicana | reverse complement strand
GGAAAGATACTTTTAGCGTGCTATATCCATTGCAATGCCGTAGAATCTGGCTGGAAAATTCAATTTTATTGACATATTCGACTAATACCGTGGTGAGCTTGCTTTCTTGCATAAATAAGGAGGAAAGATTCAATTGGCGCCCTATAGCCTTAGCATTGCTGTAGAATCTGCCTAGAAAGTTCAAGTTTATTGACATTTACGACTAATATCGTGGTGAGTTGACTTTCACGCATAACTAGGGAGGAACGATTCTTTTGGCGTGCTATAGGCATTGCATGCTATAGAATCCTCCTGGAAAATAA
>NW_016945140.1:8696-14086 GCF_001483705.2 Eufriesea mexicana | reverse complement strand
AGTAGGATCGATCCTCCTTATTTATGCGAGAAACGTTGCTCACCACGATATTAGTCGAAAATGGCAAAAAATTGATCTTTACGGTCTGATTCTAATGCATTGTAATAGCTATAGCGCGCCAATTGAAGCTTTCCTCCTAATTTAGGCGAGGAAGCTTGCTCACCACGATATTAGAAGAAAATGTCAGTAGAATTAAACTTTCCTTTCTGATTCCTTCAATGCCGCGGCTATAGCAGGCCAATACATTCTATGCCCATTATACAGGCGAGGAAGCTTGCACATCACGATATTGGTCCGAAATGACACTACAATTGAACTTTCCTGACAAATTCTATTGCAGTGCAATGTGTATAGCGCGCCAATAGGATCTTTCCTCTTTATTTTTGCGAGAAGGTATGCTCACCACGATATTAGTAGAAAAAGTCTATAAAATTGAACTTTCCAGTCAGATTCTGTTGCATTGCAACGGCTATAGCACGCCAATAGAGCCTTTGCTCCTTATTTACGCGAGAAAGCTTGCTCGCCACGATATTAAATGAAAATGTCAATAGAATTGAACTTTCGTGTCTGATTCTATTGCACTGCAGCGGCTACAGCACGCCAATAGGATTTTTCCTCCTTATTTGTGCGAGAAAGTTTGTACACCACGTTATTATTTGAAAATGTCAATGAAATTGAACTTTCCTGTCTGATTTTATTGCATTCCAATGGCTACAGCATGCTAATAGAGTCTATCCTGCTTATTTATGCGAGAAAATTTGCTCACCACGATATTAGTGGGAAATGTCACTAAAAATGAACTTTCCAGTCAGATTCTATTGCATTGAAATGTGTATAGCACTGCAATGGTATCTTTCCTATTTATTTTTGAAAGAAGGTATGCTCACCACGATATTAGTCGAAAATGATAATAAAATTCTACTTTCCAGTCAGGTCCCTTTAAATCGCAATGGCTATAGCACCGCAATAGGATCATTCCTCCGCATTTATGCAAGAAAGCTTGCTCACCAAGATATTAGTCGAAAATGTCTATAAAATAGGACTTTCCAGTCAGATTCTATTGCGCTGCAGAGGCTACAACGCGCCAATAAAACCTTTCCCCTTTCTTTGCGCGAGAAAGTGTGCTCACGACGATTAGAGACGAAAATGTCAAATAAAATTGAGCTTTCCAGCCTGATTCTGTTGCATTGCAATGGCTATAGCACGCCAATAGGATCTTTCCTTCTCATTTATGCGAGACGGCATGCTCACCACGATATTAATCGGAAATGCCACACAAAAAGTGTATTTTCCAGTCATATTCTGTCGCATTGCAATGTGTGCAGCACGCCAATAGGATCATTCCTTCGCATTTAAGCAAGAAAGCCCGCTCACCAAGTTATAAGTCGAAAATGTCCATAAAATTGGTCTTTGCCGTCAGATTCCATTGCACTGCAGCGGCTACAGCACGCCAATAGATTCTTTCCTCCTTATTTTTCAGAGAAACCTTGCTCATCACGATATATGTCGGAAATGTCAATAAAATTGAACTTTCCTGTCTGATTCCATTGCATTGCAATGGCTATAGCACGCCAATAGAATCTTACCTCCTTATTTAAGTGAGAAAGCTTGCCCACCGCGATATTTGTCGAAAATGGCAGTAGATTTGAAGTTTCCAGACAGATTCTATTGCATTGCAGTGGCTATAGCGCGCCAATATAATCGATCCTCCCTATTTATGCGAGAAAGTTTGCTCACCACGATACTGGTCGTAAATGTCAAGAGACTTGTACTTTCCTGCCACATTCTATTGCATTGCAATGGCTATAGCACGCCAATCGAATCCTGCCTCCCTATCTACGAGAGAAAGCTTGCTCACCACGATATTCGACGAAAAAGTCAATAAAACTGAACTTTCCGGTCTGTTTCTATTGCATTGCGATAGCTATAACGCGCCAATAGTATCGATCCTCCTTATTTATGCGTGAAAGCTTATTTACAACGGTATTAGTCGAAAATGTCTATAAAATTGAACATTCCAGACAGCTTCTATTGCATTGCCATGAACGTGGCACGCCAATACAAATTTTCCTCCTTATTTATGCGAGAAAGCTTGCTCGCCGCGATGTTCGACGAAAATGTCAATAAAATTGAAATTTCCAGTCTGATTCCATTGCATTGGAAAGTCTATAGCACGCCAATAGTATCGAAACTCCTTATTTATGCGAGAAAGCTTACTCGCAACGGTATTAGTCTAAAATGTCTATATGATTGAACTTTCCAGTCAGATTCTACTGCATTGCAATAGCTATATCACGCCAATGGTATCGTTCCCCATTGTTGATGCGAGAAATTTTGCTCACAACGATATTAGTTGAAAATGCCATTGAAATTGATGCTTCCATTCAGTCACCATTGCATTGCAATGGCTATAGCACGAGAATACAATCTTTTCCACTTATTTATGCGTGAAAGCTTGCTCACAACGGTATTATTCGAAAATGTCAATACAATTGAGCTTTCCTGTCTGATTTTATTGCACTGCATCGGCTGTAGCACGCCAATAGAATCTTTACTCCATATTTGTACGAGAAAGCCTGCTCACCACGATAATCGTCGAGCATGTCAATAAAAATGAACTTTTCTGTCAGAATCGATTGAATTGCAATGGCAATAGCACGCCAATAGAATCTTTCCTCCTTATTAATGCGAGAAAGCTTGCTCTCCACGATATTGGTCGGAAATGTCACGAAAATTGAACTTTCCAGTCAGATTCTATTGCATTGCAATGGCTATAGCACGCCAATACTATCTTTCCTCCTTATTTATGCAAGAAAGGTTGCTCACCAACATATGAGTCGAAAATGTATTTAAAGTTAGGCTCTACAGTCAGACTCTTTGCACTGCAGCGGCTGTAGCTCGCCAATTGAATCTTTCCTCCTTATTTATACGAGAAAGTATGCTCACCACGATATTGGTCGTTAATGCCAATAGGTTTGAACTTTCCGGCCAAATACCTACTGCATTGCAATGGCTATAGCACGCCAATAGAATCCTACCTCCTTATGTATACGAGAAAGCTTGCTCACCACGATTTTAGTCGAAAATGTCTACAAAATTGTACTTTCCTGTCTGACTCCATTGCACTGCAGCGGCTACAGCACGCCAATAGGGTTTTTCCTCCTCTTATGTGCTAGAAAGCTTTTACACCTCGGTATTATTTGAAAATGTCAATGAAATTCAACTTTCCTGTCTGATTTTATAGCATTGCAATGGCTCTAGCATGCCAATAGGGTCTATCCTCCATATATATGCGAGAAAGTTAGCACACCGTGATATTAGTTGGAAATGTCACTAAAAATGAACTTTCCAGGCAGATTCTATTGCATTAGAATGTGTATAGAGCGACAGTAGGATCGATCCTCTTTATTTATGAGAGAAACGTTGCTCCCAACGATATTGGTCAAAAATGTCTATAAAATTGGTCTTTCCATTCATATTCTATTGCACTGCAGCTGCTACAGCATGCCAAAGGAACCCTTCTTCTTTATTTGTGCGAGAAAGCATGCTCACCACGGTATTAGACGAAAATGTCAATAAAATTGTGCTTTCTTGTCAAATTCTATTGCATAGCAATGGCTATAGCATGCCAACAGGATCTTTCCTCCTTATTTATACGAGAAAGTTTGCTCTCCACGATATTAATCGAAAATGTCTATGAAATTGAACTTTCCTGACAGATTCTATTGCATTGCAATGTGTATAGCGCTCGAATAGGATCTTTCCTCTTTATTTATGCGAGAAGGTATGCTCACCACGATATTAGTAGAAAAAGTCAATGAAATTGAACTTTCCAGTCAGATTCTGTTGCATTGCAATGGCTATAGCACGCCAATAGGATCCTTCCTCCTTATTTATGCGAGTTAGCTTGCTCACCACGATATTAGACGAAAATGGGAAAAAATTGATCTTTACGGTCTAATTCTAATGCATTGTAATGGCTATGGCGCGCCAATTGAAGCTTTCCTCCTTATTTAGGCGAGGAAGCTTGCTCACCACGATATTAGAAGAAAATGTCAATAGAATTGAACTTTACTTTCTGATTCTCTCACTGCAGCGGCTATAGCACGCCAATAGAATCTTTCCTCCATATTTGTGCGAGAAAGCCTGCTCACCAAGATATTTGTCGAAAATGTCAATGAAAATGATCTTTCCAGTCTGATTCCATTGCATTGCAATGTCTATATCACGCCAACAGTATCGATCCTCCTTATTTATGCGAGAATGTTTGCTCACCACGATATTGGTCGGAAATGACACTAAAATTGAAGTTTCCAGTCGGATTCTAAAGCATAGGAATGTGTATAGCGCGCGAATAAGCTCTTTCCTCCTCATTTATGCAAGAAAGATTGCTCACCAACATATTAGCCGAAAATATCTATAAAATTGAGCTTTCCAGTCAGATTCTATTGCACTGCAGAGGCTACAGCGCGCCAATAGAATCCTTCCTCTTTCTTTGTGCGAGAAAGTGTGCTCATCGCGATATTAGACGAAAATGTCAAACAAAATTGAGCTTTCCAGTCTGATTCTATTGCATTGCATTGGCTATAGAACGCCAATAGAATCTTTCCTTCTCATTTATGCTAGACGGCATGCTCTACACGATATTAATAGGAAATGTCACTGAAAGAGTATTTTCCGGTCATATTCTATTGCATTTTAATGTATATAGTACGAAAATAGGATCATTCCTTCGCATTTATGCTAGAAAGCTCGCTCACCAAGTTATTAGTCGAAAATGTCGATAAAATTGATCTTTCCAGTCAGATACTATTGCACTGCAGCGGCTACAGCACGCCAATAGATTCTTTCCTCCTTATTTTTCCGAGAAACCTTGCTCACCACGATATTATTCGGAAATGTCAATAAAGTTAGTCTTTCCGGTCTGATTCTGTTACATTGCAATGGCTATAGCACGCCAATAGAACCCTACCTCCAGATTTCAGCAAGAAATCTTGCTCACCACGATATTCGACGAATATGTCTATAAAATTGAACTTTCCAGTCAGATTCTATTGCATTGCAATGGCTATAGCACGCCAATAGAATCTTTGCTACGCGTCTATGCAAGAAAGCTTGCTCACCAAGGTATTAGTCGAAAATGTCTATAAAATTGGTCTTTGCCGTCAGATTCTATTGCACTGCAGCGGCTACGGCACGCCAATAGATTCTTTCCTCCTTATTTTTCAGAGAAACCTTGCCCATCACGATATATGTCGGAAATGTCAATAAAAATGAACTTTCCTGTCTGATTCCATTGCATTGCAATGGCTATAGCACGCCAATAGAATCTTACCTCCTTATTTAAGTGAGAAAGCTTGCCCACCGCGATATTTGTCGAAAATGGCAGT
>NW_016945140.1:0-5199 GCF_001483705.2 Eufriesea mexicana | reverse complement strand
AAAATTGTACTTTCCTGTCTGACTCCATTGCACTGCAGCGGCTACAGCACGCCAATAGGGTTTTTCCTCCTCTTATGTGCTAGAAAGCTTTTACACCTCGGTATTATTTGAAAATGTCAATGAAATTCAACTTTCCTGTCTGATTTTATAGCATTGCAATGGCTCTAGCATGCCAATAGGGTCTATCCTCCATATATATGCGAGAAAGTTAGCACACCGTGATATTAGTTGGAAATGTCACTAAAAATGAACTTTCCAGGCAGATTCTATTGCATTAGAATGTGTATAGAGCGACAGTAGGATCGATCCTCTTTATTTATGAGAGAAACGTTGCTCCCAACGATATTGGTCAAAAATGTCTATAAAATTGGTCTTTCCATTCATATTCTATTGCACTGCAGCTGCTACAGCATGCCAAAGGAACCCTTCTTCTTTATTTGTGCGAGAAAGCATGCTCACCACGGTATTAGACGAAAATGTCAATAAAATTGTGCTTTCTTGTCAAATTCTATTGCATAGCAATGGCTATAGCATGCCAACAGGATCTTTCCTCCTTATTTATACGAGAAAGTTTGCTCTCCACGATATTAATCGAAAATGTCTATGAAATTGAACTTTCCTGACAGATTCTATTGCATTGCAATGTGTATAGCGCTCGAATAGGATCTTTCCTCTTTATTTATGCGAGAAGGTATGCTCACCACGATATTAGTAGAAAAAGTCAATGAAATTGAACTTTCCAGTCAGATTCTGTTGCATTGCAATGGCTATAGCACGCCAATAGGATCCTTCCTCCTTATTTATGCGAGTTAGCTTGCTCACCACGATATTAGACGAAAATGGGAAAAAATTGATCTTTACGGTCTAATTCTAATGCATTGTAATGGCTATGGCGCGCCAATTGAAGCTTTCCTCCTTATTTAGGCGAGGAAGCTTGCTCACCACGATATTAGAAGAAAATGTCAATAGAATTGAACTTTACTTTCTGATTCTCTCACTGCAGCGGCTATAGCACGCCAATAGAATCTTTCCTCCATATTTGTGCGAGAAAGCCTGCTCACCAAGATATTTGTCGAAAATGTCAATGAAAATGATCTTTCCAGTCTGATTCCATTGCATTGCAATGTCTATATCACGCCAACAGTATCGATCCTCCTTATTTATGCGAGAATGTTTGCTCACCACGATATTGGTCGGAAATGACACTAAAATTGAAGTTTCCAGTCGGATTCTAAAGCATAGGAATGTGTATAGCGCGCGAATAAGCTCTTTCCTCCTCATTTATGCAAGAAAGATTGCTCACCAACATATTAGCCGAAAATATCTATAAAATTGAGCTTTCCAGTCAGATTCTATTGCACTGCAGAGGCTACAGCGCGCCAATAGAATCCTTCCTCTTTCTTTGTGCGAGAAAGTGTGCTCATCGCGATATTAGACGAAAATGTCAACAAAATTGAGCTTTCCAGTCTGATTCTATTGCATTGCATTGGCTATAGAACGCCAATAGAATCTTTCCTTCTCATTTATGCTAGACGGCATGCTCTACACGATATTAATAGGAAATGTCACTGAAAGAGTATTTTCCGGTCATATTCTATTGCATTTTAATGTATATAGTACGAAAATAGGATCATTCCTTCGCATTTATGCTAGAAAGCTCGCTCACCAAGTTATTAGTCGAAAATGTCGATAAAATTGATCTTTCCAGTCAGATACTATTGCACTGCAGCGGCTACAGCACGCCAATAGATTCTTTCCTCCTTATTTTTCCGAGAAACCTTGCTCACCACGATATTATTCGGAAATGTCAATAAAGTTAGTCTTTCCGGTCTGATTCTGTTACATTGCAATGGCTATAGCACGCCAATAGAACCCTACCTCCAGATTTCAGCAAGAAATCTTGCTCACCACGATATTCGACGAATATGTCTATAAAATTGAACTTTCCAGTCAGATTCTATTGCATTGCAATGGCTATAGCACGCCAATAGAATCTTTGCTACGCGTCTATGCAAGAAAGCTTGCTCACCAAGGTATTAGTCGAAAATGTCTATAAAATTGGTCTTTGCCGTCAGATTCTATTGCACTGCAGCGGCTACGGCACGCCAATAGATTCTTTCCTCCTTATTTTTCAGAGAAACCTTGCCCATCACGATATATGTCGGAAATGTCAATAAAAATGAACTTTCCTGTCTGATTCCATTGCATTGCAATGGCTATAGCACGCCAATAGAATCTTACCTCCTTATTTAAGTGAGAAAGCTTGCCCACCGCGATAGTTGTCGAAAATGGCAGTTGATTTGAAGTTTCCAGACATATTCTATTGCATTGCAATGGCTATAGCGCGCCAATATTATCGATCCTCCCTATTTATGCGAGAAAGCTTGCTCACCACGATATTGGTCGTAAATGTCAATAAACTTGTACTTTCCTGCCACATTCAATTGCATTGCAATGGCCATAGCACGCCAATCGAATCCTGCCTCCTTATTTACGAGAGAAAGCTTGTTCACCACGATATTCGACGAAAAAGTCAATAAAACTGAACTTTCCGGTCAGATTCTATTGCATTGCAATTGCTATAGCACGCCAATACTATATTTCCATATTATTTATGCGTGAAAGTTTGTACACCGCGTTATTATTCGAAAATGTCAATAAAATTGAACTTCCCTATCAGACTCTATTGCATTGCAATGGCGATGGCACGCCAATAGAATCGATACTCCTTATTTATTCGAGAAAGTTCGCTCACCACGATATTAGTCGAAACTGTCTATAAATTGGACCTTCCGCTCAGATTCTATTGCATTGCAATGTGTATAGCCTGCCAATAGAAACTTTCCACTTTATATATGCGCGAAGGTATGCTCTCCACGATATTAGTCGAAAATGTGAATAAAATTGAACTTTCCAATCAGATTCTATTGGATTGCAATGCTTATAGTACGCCAATAGTATCTTTCCTTCTTATTTAATCGAGGAAATTTGCTCACCACGGTATTATCCGAAAATGTCAATAAAACTGAACTTTCCTGTCATATTCTACTGCATTGCAATTTCTATAGCACGCCAATAGTGTCTGTCCCCATTATATATGCGAGAAACGTTGCTCCCCGCGATATTGGTCAAAAATGTCTATAAAATTGGTCTTTCCAGTCATATTCTATTGCACTGCAGCGGCTACAGCATGCCAATGGTATCCTTCTATATTTGTGCGAGAAAGCTTTCTCTCCACGGTATTAGACGAAAATGTCAAAAAATTGATATTTACGGTCTAATTCTAATGCATTGTAATGGCAATAGCGCGCCAATTGAAGCTTTCCTCCTTATTTAGGCGAGAAAGCGTGCTCACCACGATATTAGAAGGAAATGTCAATAGCATTAAACATTCTTTTCTCATTCCTGCACTGCAGCGGCTATAGCACGCCAATAGAATCTTTCCTCCATATTTGTGCGAGAAAGCCTGCTCACCAAGATATCAGTCGAAAATGTCAATAAAAATGAACTTTCCAGTCTGATTCCATTGCATTGCAATGGGTATAGTACGCCAATAGGATATTTCCTCTTTATTTATGCGTGTAGATATGCTCACAACGATATTATTCGAAAATGTCAATAAAATTGATCTTTCCAGTCAGATTCTATTGCATTGCAATTGCAATAGCACGCCGATACTATCTTTCCATCTTGTTTATGCTTGAAAGTTTGCACACCGCGTTATTATTCGAAAATGACAATAAAAATGAACTTTCCTGTCAGACTCTATTGCATTGCAATGACTATAGCAAGCCAATAGAATCGATACTCCTTATTTATGCGAGAAAGTTCGCTCACCACGATATTAGCCGAAACTGTCTATAAATTGGACCTTCCAATCAGATTCTATTGCATTGCAATGTGTACAGCATTCCAATAGAATCTTTCCACTTTATATATGCGGGAAGGTATGCTCTCCACGACATTAGTCGAAAATGTGAATAAAATTGAACTTTCCAGTCAGATTCTATTGCAATGCAATGCTTATAGCACGCCAATAGTGTCTTTCGTCCATATTTATGTAAGAGAGCCTGCTCACCACGATATTATACGAAAATGTCAATAAAACTGAACTTTCCTGTCATATTCTACTGCACTGCAACTTCTATAGCACGCCAATAGTGTCTATCCCCATTATTAATGCGAGAAAGTTTGCTCGCCGCGATATTGGTCAGAAATGACACTAAAATTGAACTTTCCAGTCAGATTCTATTGCATTGCAATGTGCGTAGACGGCAATAGGAGCCTTCCTACTTATTTATGCGAGGAAGTATGCTCACCACGATATTGGTCGAAAATGAAAGAAGATTTGAACCTTCCAGACAGATTCTATTACAGTGCAATAGCTATAGCACGCCAATAGAATCTTTCCTCCTTATTTATGCGAGTAAGCTTGCTCTCCGCGATATTAGTCGGAAATGTCACGAAAATTGAACTTTTCAATCAGATTCTATTGCATTGCAATAGCAATAGCGCGCCAATAGTATCGATCCTCCTTATTTATGCGAGAATGTTTGCTCACCACGATATTGGTCGGAAATGACACTAAAATTGAAGTTTCCAGTCGGATTCTAAAGCATAGGAATGTGTATAGCGCGCGAATAAGCTCTTTCCTCCTCATTTATGCAAGAAAGATTGCTCACCAACATATTAGCCGAAAATGTCTATAAAATTGGACTCCCCAGTCAGATTATATTGCACTGCAGCGGCTACAGCATGCCAATTGTATCTTTCCTCCTTATTAGTGCGAGAAAGTTTGTACACAACGATATTATTCGAAAATCTCAATGAAATTGAACTTTCCAGGCAGATTCTATCGCATTGCTTTGGTTATAGCACGCCAATAGGATCTTTCCTCTTAGTTTATGCGAGAAGGTATGCTCACCACTATATTGGTCGGAAATGTCAATAAAATAGAACTTTTCATACAGATTCTATTGCATTGCAATGACTATAGCATGCCAATAGAACCTTTCCTCCTCATTTATGCAAGAAAGATTGCTCACCAAGACATTAGTCGAAAATGTCTATAAAATTGGACTTTCCAGTCAGATTCTATTGCACTGCAGAGGCTACAGCGCGCCAATAGAACCTTTCCTCGTTATTTGCGCGAGAAAGTTTGCTCCCAACGATATTAGACGGAAATGTCAATAAAACTGA
>NW_016945139.1:0-11931 GCF_001483705.2 Eufriesea mexicana | reverse complement strand
AACCAAGCATAGCCTAACTAAACCTAATGTGCCGAGAACACAATTGCTGGCCACCCCAGAGCCTAGCTGAGAGCAGTAGAGCAATGTAGAATAGAAATCCTCCAAACAGCGGTGTATAGCATAAAACTCAAGGCTATCCTATCCTAACCTAACCAATCGCAACATAGCAGACGTAACGTAGCACAAGCTGACGTGCCACGAAAGCCGTTGCTGACCTCGCGAGAGCTAAGCAGTATACAGCAGAGCAATGTAGGACGCTGGTATCTTTCGAATAACAGTGTATAAGAAGAAAGTATGGGACATCCTAACCTGACCTAACCAAACGTAGACAAATCAAACGTAATCAATACCTACCTACCGCACCTAGCCCCCGATTGCTGGCTTCCCCAACGCCAAGCAGTGCATATTCGAGATGAGTAGAGCGCAGGGGTCCATAGAATGGCAGTGTATAGCACGAAAGTCAAAGTTAGCATATCCTAACCGAACCAAACTTAACATAACCGAACGTGACACAACTCAATCTAACGTGCCCAGAGCACCATTCCCGTCATCCCCAGCGCCAATCGGAACGTATTTGAGCACAGTAGAGCGCAGAAATCCACCGAGTAGATGTGTGTAGCACAACAGTCAAAGGTATCCTGTCCTGACCTTACCAAACGTAACATAAGCGGAGGTAACGCAACACAAACTGACGTGACACGACAGATATTGCTGGCGACACGAGAGCTAAGCAGAGTATTGCAGGGCAATGTAGAACGCTGGAAGAGTCCGAATGGCAGTCTATAGCTCAAAAGTCAAAGGTACCCCTGCCAAGCCCTACCAAACCTAACCTAACTAAGGGTAACATAACTCAACCTAAAATGCCGATGGCACTATTCCTGGCGTCCACGGAGACCAGCAGAGTGCAATAGCTCACAGACGAGCGCAAAGGTGCATAGGACAGCAGTATGTAGCACAAAAATCTAAGCTATCGTAACCTAACACAACGTAACCTAACCTGACAGAGCGAAATCTAACTTATCCTATCCTGCCGCGACCACTATTGCTCTCCTCCCGAGAGCCAAGCAGAGCATATTAGAGCACAGCGGAGAGCAGAAACCCACAGAATAGCAGTGTATAGCGCAATAGTCAAAGTTATCCTATCCTAACCTAATCAAACGCAACATAACCAAACGTAACCTAACTTAACATATCGTGACGAGATTGCGATTGCCGGCATTCCCAGAGCCAAGCAAAGCATATTTGAGCAATGTAGATCGCTGAAATCAAACGAGCAGCTGTGTATGGCAGAAAAGTCGATGCTATCCCATCATAACCTAACCAAACATGACAAAACCAAGCGTAATATAACTCAACCTTACGTGCAGAGACAACTATTGATGCCTTCCCTAGAGACAAGCAGAACATGCTAGAGCATAGTAGGGCGCAGAAATCCACCGAATTGAGCTGCATAACACAACAGTAAATGCTATCCTATCCTAACCTAGCCTAACCTAACCTAACCAAACGCAACCTAACTTAACCTAACATGCATCGGTCTCTATTTCTGGCCTCCCGGAAGTCAAGCAGAGTGTAGGAGAGCAATGTAGGACGCTTGAAACAGCCAAAAAGCAGTGTAGGGCACAGGAGCCTAAGCTACTCTATCCCAACCTAACCAAACGTAACATACCCAAACGCAACGTATCTCAGCCAAACGTGCCGAGACCAACACTGCTGGCCTCCGAATAGCCAAGCAGGGTATACTAGTTTTCAGTGAAGCGCAGTAATGCACAGAACAGCCGTGTATAGCACAACAAGCCATACCCATCATGACCAAGCATATTCCAACCTAGCCAAAGCGAACGGTAAACAACTCAATCAAACGCGCCACGAAAGTTATTGATGGCTTCTCCAGTGGCGAGCAGAATATATTAGAGAAAAGTAGAGCGCAGATGTCCACCGAAGAGCAGTGTATATCGCCAAAGCTATAGATGTCCCATTCTAACATAGCCAACATTGAGGAAACCAAACGTAACGTAACTCAAGGTATCATGCAGAGACCGCTGTTGCTCTCCTCCCCAATCCAAAGCAGAGCACTCTAGGGCGCAGTAGTGTGCAGAAATCCACCGAACGTCAGTGTATAGTACAATAGTCAAAGCTATCCCGCCCCAAATTAGCCAATTCCAGCATTGCCAAACGTAATCTAACTCAACCTGACGTGACGCGACCACTATTAGAGGAAAGTAGGGCGTAAAAGTTAATAGAATAGCAGTGTACGGCAGAAAAGGCACAGATACCCAAACGTAACCCAAGCTACCCTAACCTAACCTAACGTAGCCGAACAATACGTAATGTGCCGCGACCACTATTGCTGGCCTCACCTGGCTCTAGCAGATTAGAGTAGAGCGCAGTAGAGTGCAGGAATCCACCGAAACGCAGTGTATAGCACGAAGGTAGAAGCGACCCTAACTAAACTTATCCTAACATAAGCTAACAAATCGTAGCATAACCAAACATAGCCTAACACAATCTATCGTGCCATGTCCACTATTACTGGCATACCCAGTGTCGAGCAGAGTATAGTGGAGCACAGCAGAGCGCAGAAAGTAAACAAACTTCAATGTACACCACAAAATCCAGAGGTATCCTACCCTAACCAGACATAACCTAACCTAAACAAACGTAGAGTAACTGAACCCGACCTGCCGCGACCACAATTGTTGGCATCCCCATAGACAAGCTGAATATCATACAGCATAGTAGAGCACAGAGGTCCATACGATATCAGTGATGAGCACATATGTCAAAGCTATCACAACCCAACCAAACCAAACCTAACCAAACTAACTATACACACTACAGCGCAGTAGGCCGCAGAAATCCACCGCATAGCGTCGCATGTAACGGAAGTCATTAGAAATCCGCCGAACAGCAGCGTATAGCACAAAAGTCAAAGCTACCGTGTCCTACCATGTCCAAACTTAGTCTAACCAAACACAACATAGCTTAATCATATGTGCCGATACCACTATTGCTGGCTTCCCCAGAGTCGAGCAGAATATACTAGAGCCCAGTAAAACACAGAAAGCCACCATATAGTAGTGTGTAGCAGAAGAGTCAAAGATATCCTAACGCAACATAACCAAACCTAACCTAACCAAACATAGAATAACTAAACCTAGTGAGACGAGACCGCTATTTGAGTCTCCCCAGAGCCTAGCAGAACACATTGGAGCACAGTAGAGCGCAGGAATCCACCGAATAGCAGAGTATAGCACAGAAGTCAAAGCCATTGCAGCCCAACGTAAACTAACCTAACCTAGCCAAACGTAACCTAACACATCCCACCGTGCCACAACCTCTATTGCCGGTCTCCCCAGAGACGTGCAGAGTATAGTAGAGCAGTGAAGAGCCCAGAAATACACCGAACTGCAGTATACAGCACACAAGTCAAAGCTATCCTATAATACCCTAACTAAACGTAGCCTAACCGAACGCAGCTAAACAGAACCTAACGTGACGAGACCACTATTGCTGGCCTCCCCAGTGCCAATCAGAGCACATTTGAGCAGACTAGAGCGCAGAAAACAACCGAATAGCTGTGTATATGTCAAAATATGAAGGTACCCTCCCATAACCTAACCAATCGTAACATTACCAAACGTAACCAAACTCAACAGAACGGCCGACACCACCACATCTTGGCTCCCCAGATCCAAGCAGGGTTTATTGCGCCACAGTAGGCCGCAGAATTCCGCCGCATTCAAAAGTAAAGCTGAAAAGTAGAAGATATCCTCACCTAATCTGACCTATCCTAACCCAACCTAACGTAACCAATCCCAACCTAACGTGCCTATCCCACTATTGCCGTTCACCAAATCGCCAAGCAGGGCATATTAGTGGCGAGTAGAGCGCAGAGGTCCACAGAATGGCAATGAATGTTACGAAAGTAAAAGAGGTCCCAACGTATCTCAAACAAACCTAACCCAAACAAACGTAGCCTAACATAGCATAACGCGCAGCTGCCACTATTTCTGGTATCCAAAGAGCAAAGCAGGGAATATTAGATCACAGCAGAGCGCAGAAATCCACCGAATAGCAGTATACAGCGCGAGAGTCAAAGCTACCCTCTCCTAACCTAACCAAACATAATAAGGCCAAACGTAGCATAACTCAACCTAACGTGCCTAGACCACTATTGCTGACCTCCCCTAGAGAAAACCAGAATGAATTAGAGCACAGTAGTGCAGAGAAGTCCACCGAATAGCAGCGTATACCACGAAGGTCATATCTATCCAAGCCTAACCCAAACTACCATAACGTAACCAAACGTAACCCAACTCAACCTATTGGAATGAGACACCTATTACTGGCCTCCCCATAGTCGAGCAGGGTATAGTAGAACAAGACAGAGCGCAAAAACCTGCCGAATAGCATGGTATAGCTCAAAGGTCAATGCTACCCTGTCCTACAGTATCCAAACGTAGTATAACCAAACGCAACATAGTCTAACACAATGTGCCGTGACCACTATTGCTGGCCTACCCAGAGCCAAGCTGAAGGTACCAAAGCGCTGTTAGGCGCAGAGATTCACCTAATGGCAGACTATAGCACAAAAGTCCTAGCTATCCTCTCCTAACCTAAGGAATCGTAACATATCCGAACGTATCCTGGCTTAGACTTACGTACCGCGACAAGCTTTACTTGCCTCCCCAGAGCCTAGCAGGGCGTACAAGAGCGCAGTAGAGCGCAGAAGTCTACCGAGTATCAGTGTACAGCACAAAAGCTACCCTTACCGACCGTAGCACAACCCAACATAACCGAACGTAGCATGACTCGTCACGACGTGCCGAGACCACCCATGCTTGCCTTGCCAGATGCAAGCTGAAAATAGTAAAGCACTGTAGGGAGCAGAAATCCTCCTAATAGCAGAACAAAGCAATAAAGACGTATCTATCCTCTCCTAACCTATGGAACCGTAATATTATCAAGCATAACCCAACACAGACTAACGTGTCGTGGCCACTATTGCTGGCCTCCCCGGAGCCAAGCAGATCACATTAGTGGAGAGTTCGTCGCGGAAGTCCATGGAATCGCAGTGCATATCGTAAGAGTCAGGGTTACCCAAACCGAACCCAAACAAAACAGAACATAGCTAAACATAACCAGACAAAAACTAACGTGCCGAGACCGCTACTGCTGCCATCCCCAGAGCCAAGCAGGGCAAACTAGAGCAGAGTAGACAGCAGAAATCCACCGAATAGCAGCGCACAGCACAAAAGTTAAAGCCATCCTGACCAACCGTTGCCCAAGCCAACCAAACCGAACGTAACCTGTCTGAATAGAAGGAGCCGAGACCTCTGTTGCTGACCTTCACAGTGCCAAGCGGACAAAATTACAGCACTGTAGGGGGCAGAAATCCTCCTAATAGCAAACTGTAGCGCCAAAGTCAAAGCTATCCCCTCCAAACCTAATCAACCGTAACAAAACCTATGCAACATAGCTCAAACTAACGTGCCCAGACAGCTACTTCGGCACCCCCCCCACCCCCGGCCAGCACCAAGCTGGACATACTACAGCACAGTAGACCGCGGAAATCCACCGAACAGCAGTGTACAGCACAAAGGCTAAGGCTATACTGAACATACTTACCCTGACATAACGTAACCGAACGTAACCTGACTCATCGTTACGTGCCGAGACCACTATTGCTGGCATTGCCAGAGCCAAGCTGAAAACATTAGAGCACCCTTGGGAGCAGAAATCCACCTAATAGCAGACCAGGTCACTAAAGTCCTAGCTATTCTCTCCTAACCTATAGGATCGTAACATGTCCAAACGTATCCTGGCATGGACTAACGTGCCGCTACCAATATTACTTGCCTCCCCAGAGCCGAGCATGACATGCTGGAGAGCAGTAGAGCGCAGAAATCCACCGAATATAATTGTACAGCATAAAAGTTAAAGCTATCCTGGCAAAACCTTGCCTGACCCAACTTAATCGAACGTAACCTGACACAATATATTATGCAGAGGCTACTATTGCTGGCCTTCCAACAACCAAGCTGAAGGCATTAGAGCCCTGCATGGCGTAGGAATCCACCTAATAGCCGACTATAGCACTAAAGTCAAAGTTATCCTCTCCTAGCACAGCCAACCTTATCACAACCAAACGTAACGTAACTCAACATAATGCGCCGCGACCGCTATTGCTGGCCACCCCAGCACCAACCAGAGCATATTAGTTAAGATTAGAACGTAGAAATCCATATACTCGCAGTGTATATCAGAAGAGACGAAGCCACGCAAACCTATCCCAAACCAACAGAACATAGGCATACGTAGCATAAATAGAACCAATGTGCCGAGACCGCTATTGCTACTCAACCCCAGAGCCAAGCAGGACATACTAGACCACAGTGGAGCGCAGAAATCCACGAACAGCAGTGTACAGCACAAAAATTAAAGCTGTCCTGGCAAAACTTGTCCTGACCTAACCTAACCGAAAGTAACTTGACTCATCATAAGAAGACGATACCATTACTGCTGACATTTTCGGAGCCAAGCTGTGAATACTAGAGGACTGTAGGGCGCAGAAATACACTTAGCAGCAGACTATGGCACTGAAGTCATACCTACCATCTCCTAACCTAGCCAAACGTAACATAAACGAACGTAAAGCTAACGCAACCTATCGTGCCGCGAACACTATTGATGGCCTCTCCAGAGCCGAGCAGATCACGTTAGTGGAGATTACGTGGCGGAAGTCCATGGAATCGCTGTTTATATCGAAAGAGTCAGGGTTGCCCAAGTCGAACCCAAACAAAGGGAACATAGCCAAACACATGATGACACAAACTAACGTGCCGAGACCGCTAATGCTGCCATCCCTAGTGCCAAGCAGGGCAAACCAGAGCTGAGTAGAGAGCAGAAATCCACCGAAAGGCAGCGTACATCGCACACGTTGTAGCTATGGCGACCAATGATTGCATGAACCATCCTGGCGTACGCAACTTGACTCAACATAAGGAGCTGAGACCTCTGTTGCTGACATTTCCAGTGCCAAGCTGAAAAGAGTAACGCACTCTAGGGAGCAGAAATCCACCTAATAGCAGACTATAGCACTAAAGTCAAAGCCGTCCCCTCCTAACCCAACCAGCACTAATATAACCAAAATAACCCAACTGAACCTATCGTGCCGCGACCGCTATCGCTGGCCTCCACGAAGTCAAGCGGGAGAGGTTAGCGGAGAGTAGAACGCAGAGATCTGTATAATCGCAATGTACATCAGAAAAGTCAGAGTCACCCAAGCCTAATCCAAAGCAACTGAACATAAACATACGTAGCCTGACACAATCTAACGTGTCGAGACCGCTATTGTTGCCCTCCACAGTGCCAAGCAGGACATGCTAGAGCGCAGTGCAGCGCAGAAATCAATCGAATAGCAGAGTACAGCACAAAAGTTAAAGTTATCCTGGCCAAACATTTCCCAAGCTAACATATCCAAACGTAACCTAACTCAACCTAACGTGCCGCGGCCACTATCGCTGGTCTCCCCAGAGTCAAGCGGAACACGTTAGCGGAGAGTAGAACGCTGAAATGCATAGAATCGCTGTGTAAATCGTAAAAGTCATAGCTACCGGAGCCTAACCCAACGTAGAGAACATAACCAAACCAAGCCGGCCTCAAGTAAACGTGCAGATACTGCTATTGTTGCCCTCCCCAGAGCCGAGCAGGTCATACTAGAGAACAATACAGCGCGGAAATCTACTGAATAGCAGTGTACAGCACATTGGTTAAAGCTATCCTGACCGAAGTCAGCCTGACCAGACATAACCGAATGTAACATGACTCAACATTACGTGCCAAAACCGCTATTGCTGGCCTTCAGAGAGGCAAGCTGAAAAGGTTAAAGCAATCTAGGGAGTAGAAATCCACCTAATAGCAGACAATAGCACCAAAGTCACAGCTACCCTCTCCTAACTTAGCCACGCGTAGCCAAACTCAACCTAACGTGACGCGACCACTAATGCTGGTTTCCCCAGATTCAAGCGGAACACGTTAGTGGAGAGTAGGATGCAGAAATCCATATAATCGCAGTGTATATCAGAAAAGTCAAAGCTACCCAAGCCTAACCCAAGCCAACAGGACATAAACGAGCATTGCCTGACTCAACCTAACGTGCCGAAACAGCTGCTGTTGCCCTCCCGATAGTCAATCAGGACATACTAGAGCACAGTAGAGCGCTGTAATCCAACGAATGTCAGTGTACAGCACATAAGTTAAAGCTATCGTGACCAAACTTAACCTGACCCAACCTAACCGAACGCAACCTGACCCACCATAACGTGCCGATAACACTATTCCTGGGCTTGCCACAGCCAAGCTGAGAATATTAGATCTCTGTAGGGTGCAGAAGTCCACCTAATAGCAGACTATAGGACTAAAGTCTTAGCTATCCGCTTCAAACCTAAATAATCGTAACATAACCAAACGTATCCAGGCGTACCCCATCGTGCCGCGACCTCAATTAGTGGCCTACCCAGAGACAAACAAGGCATACTAGAAGGCAGTAGAGAGAGGAAATCCACCGAATTGCAGGGCACAGCACAAAAGATGAAGCCATCCTGCCCAAACAGCCTATCCCTACCTAGACGAGCGTAACGTGACTCAACATAACGTGATGAGACCACCCTTTCTGGCCTTGCCAGAGACAAGCTGAAAATATTAAAGCACTGTAGGGTGCAGAAATCCACCTGGTAGCAGACTATACAACTAAAGTCAAAGCGTTCCTCTCCTAACGTTACGAAACGAAGAATAACCAAACGTAACCCGACCCATCCAAACGTGCCGCGACCACCATTGCCGGCCTCCACAGAGTTAAGCAGCACAAACTAGAACGTAGTGGAGCGCAGTAGTACACCGAATAGCAGTGTACAGCGCAAAAGTTAAAGCCATCCTGACCAAACTTGTCCTGACCCAACCTAACCGAACATAACCTGACTCAACATAACGTGCCGAGACAATTACTGTTGGCCTTTCCAGAGCCCAGCTGAAAATATTAAAGCTCTGTAGGGGATAGAAATCTACTTAATAGCAGATTATAGCACCAAAGTCGAAGCCACCCACTCCTAACCTAGCCAGCCATAACATAACCAAACGTAACATAACGTAAGCTAACGTGCCGAGACCGCGGTTGCTGCAATCCCCAGATCGGAGCAGGACGTACCAGAGCCCAGTAGAGCGCAGAACTCCTCTGAATAGCAGTTTATAGCACAAAAGTTAATGCTATCCTTGCCAAACATGACCGAACCCAACCTAGCCGCACGTAACATGACACAACATATCGTGCCGAGACCACTATTCCTGGCCTTCCCAAAGCCAAGCTGAAAATATTAAAGCACAATAGGGAGCAGAAATCTACCTAATAGCAGACTGTAGCACTAAGGTCACAACCATCCTCTCCTAACATAACCAACAGTAACATAACCAAACATTCGACAGCTGAACCTAACATGACGCGACCGCAACAGCTGGCCTCCCCAGAGTCAAGCGGAACTGGTTAGTAGAGGGTGGAACTCAGAAATCCATATAATCGTAGTGCCTATCAGAAAAGTCGAAGCAACCAAAGCCTAACCCAAACCAAAAGAACATAAACGAACATTGCCTGACTCAACCTAACGTGCCGAAACAGCTGCTGTTGTCCTCCCGGTAGACAATCAGGACAAACTGGAGCACAGTAGAGCGCTGATATCCAACGAATATCAGTGAACGGCGCAAAAGTTAAAGCTACCCTGATCAAGCTTAGCCCGTCCCAACATAACCGAACGAAACCTGACTCATCATAGCGTGCTCAAATCACTATTGCTGGGCTTGCCAGAGCCAAGCTGAAAATATTAGAGCACTGCAGGGCGCAGATATCCACCTAATAGCAGACTATAGCACAAAAGCCATGGACATTCTGCTAACCTAGGGAATCGTAAAGTAACCGTCCGTATCCTGTCTTAGCCTGACGTGACGCGACCTCTATTTCTAGCCACTCCAGGGTCAAGCAGGGCATACTGGAACGCTCTAGGGCGCAGAAATCCAACGAAGTGCCGTGTACAGCACTAAAGTCATAGCTATCCTAACCAAACATGTCCTAACCCAACCTAGCCGAACGAAACATAACTCAGCATAACGTTCCGATACCATTATTGCTGGCCTTCCCAGAGACAAGTTGAAAATATTAAAGCGCTGTAGGGAGTAGGAATCCACCTAATGGCAGACTAAAGCATTAAATTCCAAGCGTTTCTCCCATAACCAATCCATTCGTAACATAACCAAGCATAACTTATCTCGTCCTAAGGTTCCGCGAGCACTACTGGTGCTTGCGCAGAGCAAGACAGATCGTATAAGTGGGAAGTAGAGAGCAGAAATCAATAGAATCGCAGAGTACATCAGAGAAGTCAGAGATACCCAAACCTAACCCAAACCAACGAAAACTTGCCAAAGTTAGCCTGACTCAACCTAATGTACTGACACCGCTTTTATTGCCCTCCCCAGAGCCAAGCAGAATATACTGGGGCACAGTAGAGCGCGTAGAGCCACCAAATATCAGCGCATAGCACAAAAATCAAATATATCACATCCTATCGCTGCCTAACCTAACCAAGCGAAATGTGGACTAACCAAAGTTAACGAGCCGAGATCACTATTCTTGGCATACTCAGTGCCAAGCCGAACTAATTAGAGCACAGAGAGTGCTGAAATCCTATGAATATGAGGGTATAGTTCAAAAGTTAAAGCTAGGCCTTCCTTACCTAACCAATTGTAACGTAACCAAACGTAACACAACTCTACCTAACGTGACGAGATCACTACTGCTAGACTCCCAGGACCAAGCGGTACGTATTACAGGAGAGTTGAGAGCAAATGGCCATAGGATCACAGTGTATAGAGGAAAAGTCGAAGCTAAACAAACCTAACCATAGCAAGCATGGTCTAACTAAACGTAGCCTATCCTCACCTAACTTTGCGGCACCACAATTACTCGCGTTCCCAGTGTCCTGCAGATCGTACTAGAGCACAGTAGAGAGTACCAATCCACCGAATAGCAGTGTATAGCACAAAAGTCAAAGATATGCTGACCAAACCTAACACAACCTAACCTAACCAAACGTAACACGACACAACCTAACATACCGCGACCAGTATTTCTGTCCTCCGGAGAGCCAAGCAGAGCATAGTAGACGAGAGTAGAGCGCCGAAATGCATGCGAACTCAGCGTACAGCAGAAAGGTCGAAGCTGTCCAAACCGAACCAAAGCTAATGTAACCTAGCCAAACGTACTGTATCTCAACCTACATTAGCTAGACCATAATTACTGTGATCCCCGGAGCCGAGCAGAATAAACTAGAGCACAGCAGATCTCAGAAATCCACCGAGTATCAGTGTACAGCGCAAAAGTCACAGATAACTTATCCTAGCCCAAAAAAACCTAACATAACCGAACGCAAATTATCTCTGCGTAACGCGACTCAGCCACTGGTTTTTTGCTCCCCAGAGCAAGGCAGAGCTCATAAGATTACAGTAGAGGGCAGGAATCCACCGAATAGCAAACACGGCATATCGAAGCGTCACCTTGCTCCACCTAACCAACCTACACCACAATTGCTGTCCTCTCCAGAGATAAGCAGAATAAGCTAGAGCACAGCAGGTCACAGAAGTCCGCGGCGTTGAGTTGTAGTGCCCAAGTGACGAAAATAACCAAACCTAGCCTTACCTAACCTAACCCAATGGAATGTAGGCTAACTCAGCATAAGGTGCCAAGACCGCTATTGCTGGCATTCCCAGAGCCAAGCAACAAGCATTAGAACGCATTAGAGCGTAGAAATCGGATGATAACAGGGTATAGCACAAAAGTCTATGCTATCCTCTCCTAGCCTAACAAAACGTAACGTATCCGAGCGT
>NW_016945138.1:0-284 GCF_001483705.2 Eufriesea mexicana | reverse complement strand
GACCTCCCCGGCGCCAAGCGGATCATATTGGTGCACAGTAGGGAGCAGAAATCTGCCGGATGTAACTGTATGGCGCAAAAGTCAAAGCCATCCCCACCTAACCTACCAAAACGGAACGTACCCGCACGAAACGCAATTATTCCTAACGTGCCAAGGCCAATATTGCTGTCCTCCTCAGAGCGAAACAGAATATAATAGAGCACACGAGAGGGCAGAAATCATCCGCACTTAACTTCAAAGATGAAAAGTTAGACATGCAGTAACCTAATCCGACATAACCAAAC
>NW_016945137.1:0-941 GCF_001483705.2 Eufriesea mexicana | reverse complement strand
ACCACTACTGCAGGCCTACTCAGGGACAAGCAGATCATATTAGGGCACAGAAGAAAGCAGAAACCCACGGAATGGCAGTGTATAGCACAGAAGCCAGATCCACCGTGTCCCAACCTGGCCAAACTAGACATACCCGAACGTAACCTAACCCAACCCAACGCACCTAGACCACTATTGCTGCAATCCACAGAGACAACCAGAATATGCTAGAGCACAGTAGAACGCCGAAATCCACTGCATTGCAGTGTAAAGCACAAAAGTCAAAGATATCCTAACTTATCCTGACCTAACCTATCCTAACCAAACGAAGCTTGTCTCAACGTAACGCTCGGAGACCACAATTGCTAGCCTCGCCAGAGCAAAGCAGAACATATTAGAGCAAGTACAATATACTAGAGCAGAGCAGAGCGCAGAAAGCCCACAAAGAGCAGCGAAAAGCACAAACGTCGAAGATACCCTAACCTTACCTTACATAACCTAACCTAACCAGACGTAGAATAACTAAACCTTACGAGACGAGACCACTATTGCTGGCCATCCCAGTGCAAGGCCGAACATACCAAAGCGCAGTAGAGCACAGAAATCCAACAAACAGCAGCTTATAGCACAATGGTCAAAGCCACCCTGTCCAAACCTAACCAAACGTACCTTAACCAAACGTAACCTAACACAACCTAACATGCCTTGACCGCTATTGTTGACACCCACCGATCCAACCAAAATGCACTAGATCCGAGTAGAGTGAAGGAATCCGCCGAAAAGCAGTGTATAGCGCATGCAAAAGTCATAGCTAGACACACCTGACCTAACCAATCGTAACGTAACCATATGTGTCTTGTCTCAACCTGAGGTGACGCGATCATTATGGCCGACGCTCGACGGAGCAAAGCAGAACATATTAAAAGAGAGTAGCGAGCTGAACTCCATAGAAACGCAGTATA
>NW_016945136.1:0-208 GCF_001483705.2 Eufriesea mexicana | reverse complement strand
TTAGGTTTGGTTAGGTTAGGTTAGGTTAGGTTAGGTTAGGTTAGGCTAGGCTAGACTAGGTTACGTTACGCTAGGCTGGGTTATGTTACATAAGGCTAGGCTAGGTTAGGTTAGGTTTGGATAGGTTTGGTTTGGTTAGGTTAGGTTAGGTTAGGTTAGGTTAGGTTAGGTTAGGTTAGGTCGGGTAATGTTAGGTTAGGTTAGGTTA
>NW_016945135.1:0-365 GCF_001483705.2 Eufriesea mexicana | reverse complement strand
TGGAATCTGTCTGGAAAATACAATGTTATTGACATCTTAGGCTAATATCGTGGTGACCAACCGTCCATGCATAAATAAGGTGGAAAGATTCTATTGGCGTGGTATTGCCATTGCAATGCTGTAGAATCTGGATGGAAAATTCAATTTTATTGACATTTTGACTAATATCGTGGTGAGCTAAGTCTCTCGCATAAATAAGGAGGAAAGAATCTATTGGCCAGCTATAGCTATTGCAATGCTGTAGAATCTGGCTGGAAAATTCAAATTTATTGACATTTTCGACTAATATCGCGGTGAGCCAGCTGTCTTGCATAAAGAAGGGAGAAGGACTCAATTGGCGCGCTATAGCCATTGCAATGCCATGG
>NW_016945134.1:0-1242 GCF_001483705.2 Eufriesea mexicana | reverse complement strand
AGGTCTGCTTCGGTTTGGGTACCTTCGACTTTTATGCTATTCTACTGCAATGCGGTTGATTTCGGCGCACTACTGTGCTAAGGTACATTCTGCTTGCCTCTGTGGAGACCAGCATGTGTGGTCTCGTCATGAGAGTTTGTGCTATGTTGCATTTGGATGTGTCACGTTTTGCTAGGCTAGGATATGCTACTTTGACTTTTGTGCTATACACTGCTATTCAGATGTGCTATTCCAATGTGCACTAGCGCACTCTGGTTGACAATGTGGTGGCCAGTCATCGTTAAGTTGAGACACGTTAAGTAACGATGGGTCAGGTTAGGAAGGCTTGGTTATGATTTCTCTGGCTTTTGTGCTATACTTTGCTATTCGGTGGATTTCTACGCTCTAATATGCTCTAATGTGCTCTGATTGGCTCTGGTAAGGCCAACAATGCTGGGCTCGGCACGTTTTGATGAGTTATGCTACAATTAGTTACGTTAGGTAAGGTCAGGTGTGGTTTGGTTATCTCTGTCTTTTTTGTTATACGCAGAAGTGGGGTGGATCTCAGAACACAACTGTGCTCCAGTATAGTCAGCTCGGCTCTGGGGAGGCCGGCAACAGTGTCCTCGGCTCGATGGTATGAGTCAGGTTTCGTTCGTTTATGTTACGTTCGGTTTGGTTAGGATACGGTTGCCTTGAATTTTGTCCAATACAATGCCATTCGTTGGATCTCTGCGCCCCACTGTGCTCCAATATGATTTGCTCGACCCCACGTAGGCCATCAATTTCGACCGCGGCACGATATGTTTGGTTACACTACGTTCGGGTAGGTTAGGTTAGGACTCGTTAGGTTACCATGTCTTTGACTCTTGCGCTACGCCCTGCAATGCGGCGGATTACTGCGCTCTGCTGTGCTATAGTGTATTCTTCTTGGCTCTGGGGAGGCACGCAATAGTGGCCTCGGCGCGTTAGTTTGGGTTAAGGTACGTTCGGTTATGCTACGTTTGGATATGTTAGGATAGCGAAGCTACGACAATTGCGCTATGCGCTGCGATTCTATGCACTTCTGCTCTCTACTATGCTCTTATATGTTCTGCTTGGCCCTGAGGAGGGCAGCAATAGCGGACGCCGCACGTTAGGTTCACATAGATTTTGCTTGGCTGTGTTAGGCTATGTCCTGTGAGTTTAGGGTAGCTTTTTCTTTTGTGCTACACACTGCTATTCTATGGATTTCTGCACTGTTCTGTGCGCTATCGCGCTCTG
>NW_016945133.1:0-1348 GCF_001483705.2 Eufriesea mexicana | reverse complement strand
TACATAAATAAGGAGGGCAGATTCTATTGGCGTGCTATAGACATTGAAATGATATAGAATATGTTTGGAAAATTCAAATTTATTGACATTTTCAACTAATATCATACGGAACAAGCTTTCGGGCATAAATAAGGAGGAAAGGTCCTATTGGCCTGCTGTATCCGTTGCAATGCTATGGAATCTGTCTGGAAAGCTTAAATTTATTAACATTTTCGGCTTATATCGTGGTGAGCAAACTTCCCCGCATATGTAAGGCGGACAGATTCCATTGCCGTGATATAGATGTTTCATTGCAATAGAATCTGACTGGAAAGTTCAATTTTATTGACAATTTCGACTAATATCTTCGTGAGCATGCTTTCTTGAATTAGTATGGAGGAAAGACACTTTTGGCGTGCTGTGCTACTGCAATGTAATAGAGCCAGGCAGCAAAGTTCAATTTTATGGGCATTTTCGACTAATAGCGTGATGTGCAAGCTTTCTCGCATAAGTGAGGGGGAAAGTTTTCGTCCTATAGTCGTTGCAGTGTTATAGAAAGGAGTTGGAAAATTCAATTCTATTGACAGTTTCGACTAATATCGTGGTGAGCTACCTTTCTTACATAAATAAGGAGGGCAGATTCTATTGGCGTGCTATAGACATTGAAATGATATAGAATATGTTTGGAAAATTCAAATTTATTGACATTTTCAACTAATATCATACGGAACAAGCTTTCGGGCATAAATAAGGAGGAAAGGTCCTATTGGCCTGCTGTATCCGTTGCAATGCTATGGAATCTGTCTGGAAAGCTTAAATTTATTAACATTTTCGGCTTATATCGTGGTGAGCAAACTTCCCCGCATATGTAAGGCGGACAGATTCCATTGCCGTGATATAGATGTTTCATTGCAATAGAATCTGACTGGAAAGTTCAATTTTATTGACAATTTCGACTAATATCTTCGTGAGCATGCTTTCTTGAATTAGTATGGAGGAAAGACACTTTTGGCGTGCTGTGCTACTGCAATGTAATAGAGCCAGGCAGCAAAGTTCAATTTTATGGGCATTTTCGACTAATAGCGTGATGTGCAAGCTTTCTCGCATAAGTGAGGGGGAAAGTTTCTACAGGCGTGATATAGCCATTGCAATGCAACAGAAGATGACTGGAAAGCTCAATTTTATTTATATTTCGAATGATATCGCCGTGAGCAAACTTTCTTGCATAAATAAGGAGTATAGATTCTATTGGCGTGCTATAGCCATGCAGTGCAATAGAATTTGCCTGCAAAGTTCAACTTTGTTGACATTTTCAACTAATATCATGCGGAACAAGCTTTCGGGCATAAATAAGGAGGAAAGGTCCTAT
>NW_016945132.1:0-1468 GCF_001483705.2 Eufriesea mexicana | reverse complement strand
ACATACCGTGCCGAGACCAGAATTGTTGGCCTTCTCAGAACCAATCAGAGCGTGCTAGATAACTGCAGAGCGCTTAATTCCGCCGCGCAGCATGTACAGCAGACGAGCTGGAGCTTTGACGAGCTGGAGCTACAATCTCCTAATCTAACCCGTTATAACGTGATAGAACTCAACATAACCCATCTTACCGCGCTGCGAACACAACTGCTGATAACCCCAAATTTGAGCAGGGTCGAGTGGAGGGTAGAAGAGCCCAGGAACCCGCCAAATAATAGTGTATACCACGAAAGCCAAAGCTACCCGGTCCTAAACCAAACTAACGTAGCCTGACTAAACGCAGCATAGCTAAACCTAACGTCCCGAGACGTCTATTGCTGGCATCCCCGCAGCCAAGCAGAACATACTAGTGCACAGTAGAGCATAGAAATACACCGATAGGCAGTGTATAGCGCAAAAGCCTACGCAATCCTATACTAACCTAACCAAACGTAGCATAGTCAAACGTAACCTAACTCAACCTGACGTGCCACAACCTCCATTGCTGGCCTCGCGAGAGCCAAGCAGATTGTGATTGAGGCCTGCTGATCGCGTTATACGTCCATATAATAGATGTGTATGGCACAGAGGCCAAAAACACCCTATCCTAAACAAACGCAATCTTACCGAGTCGAACGTATCCCGTCTCAAACCATACGTAACCCGTCTCAAACCAACCTGACGCGATCACTATTGCTGGCCTCCCCAGAGCCAAGCAGAACATATTATTCGTGAGTAGGGCGCAGAAAACCATTGAATCGCAGCGTATGGCAGAAAAGTCAAAGCTATCCGAACCTAACCCATGGTGACATAAGCAAACGGTACGTAACCTAACACTAACTAACCTGCCGCGACCACTATTTCTGGTCGTCCAGCAGCAAAACGGAGCATACTTTTGGACAGCAAAGCGAAGAAATCCACCCAATTGCAGTGTAGATCACAAAGGTCAAGTATATCCTATCCTAACTTGACCGTTCGTAGCATTACCAGAGGTAACTTAGTACAAGCTAACGCACCACACCGTGTATTGCTGGCCTCAACAAAGCCAAGCAGAGCATAACAGAAGAAAATAGTTCGCTGAAGTTCATAGAATCGCAGTGTACAGGAGAAAAGCCAAAGACATCCAAACATTGCCAAAGCTGATGTAACATATCGAAACGTAACCTATCCCAACATAACGTGCCGAAGACAATATTGCTGGCCACCCCAGAGCCAAGCAAAACATATTGGAGCTCAGTCGATAGCAGAAATCCACCGAATAGCAGTGTACAGCACAAAAGTCAAAGCTATCCTAGCATAACCGTATCAAGCATATCGTAACCAAACGTAACATAACTCTATCTAGCGTGCCTATACCACTGTTGCTGAACTCCCCATCGCCAAGCGGAACATATTAGAGGAGAGAAGAGAGCAGGAACCCATATTATGTCAG
>NW_016945131.1:2732-3657 GCF_001483705.2 Eufriesea mexicana | reverse complement strand
ATCCTGTCACAACCTAATGTGCCGAGACCATTATTGCTGGCCTCCCCAGGGTCGAGTAGAGTATAGCAGAAAAGGGTGGAGTGCAGGAATCCGCCTAATACGTTTCCTTATCCGGAATGTCAAAGATATATGAACCTAACCCAAGCATGCGTAACCTAACCAAATGTAACCTGACTATTCCTAACGAGCAGAGACCACAAATGCTAGCCTCAACAGAGTCAAGTCGAGCGCAACAGACAGACCAATCCTGTCCTTACCTAACGAAACGTAACACAACCAAACGTAACCTAACACAACCTATCGTCCGAGACCACCATTTATGGCCTCCGCAGATCCAAGCAGAATATACCAGAGAAAAGTGCAGCGTAGGTATCTACGGTATAGCAGGGAATAGCATTGAAGTCAAACATACCCTGACCAAACCTAACATAACCTAACATAACCGAGCGCAACGAAACTCAGCATAACATGCTGCGACCACTACTGCTGGCGTCCCCAGAGACAAGCGGAATATGATACAGCACAATACAGTTCAGAAGTACATAGAATATTCGCGTTGAGCACAAAAGACAAAGCTATCCTAACCTAACCCATCTCAACCAAACCTAGCCGGACCCAATCTGTCTAAATCTAACGTGCCGCGACCAGCATTGCTGGCCTCCACACGGTCAAGCAGAACATACGAAAGCACAGTAGAGCGCAGGAGTCCATCGCCTACCAGTGTACAGCACAGAAGTCAGAGCTATACCAACAAAACCCAGACAACCCTAACGTAATCAAACGTAAACTAACTCAGCCTAATACGCCGCGGCCAATATTTTGGCCTCCACAGAGCAAAGCAGAGTATGCTTGATTCACAGTAGTGCGCAGAAAGTCGCCGAATAGCAGTGTGTAGCACAAAAGTCGAAGCTATCCTTGCCTATCC
>NW_016945131.1:0-2667 GCF_001483705.2 Eufriesea mexicana | reverse complement strand
CCCCCCCCCCCCCCCAGCGCCAAGCAGCATATACTCGAGCACAGTAAAGCGCAGCAAACCGCCGCACTGTCGCGTAAAGCACAGAAGTCAGAGATACACTAACCTAACCTAACATAGCCTAACCTAACCTAATCTTACCCCCATGCCGCAGTGTATAGCACAATGGTCAAAGATATCCATACCTAACCTGGCATAACGTAACCCAGCTAAACGTAGCACAACCCAACGTAACGTGCCGAGACAACAGTTGCTGTCTTTCCCGGAGCCAAGCTGAACATATCTCACAGTATAGCGCAGAAATCCACCGAGTAGAAGTGTATATCAGAAAATTCGAAGCGATCCTATCCTAACTTATCCAGCGCAGTAAAGCCAAACGTAACCCCTCTAAACCTAGCGCGCCGAGACTACTATTGCTGACGTCCCCAGGGACGAGGAGAGTGTTGTAGAGCAGAATAGAGCGCAGAAATCCGCCGAATAGCAGTCCATGCCAAGAAATTCTAAGCTATCCAAACCTAACCCTAACAAACGTAACGTGACCAAACGTAACCTATCTCAACCTAACGTGCCGAGTCCACAATTGCTGGCCTCTGCAGCGTAAAGCGGAGCATATTAGTGCACAGTAGAACGCAGAAGTCCGTCGAACAGCAGTGAACAGCACAAAAGTGTAAGACAAAGCCACCATAACCAAACCAAAGCCAACCTAACCTAGCCAAAAGCAAATTAACTCAGCCTAACGAGTCGTGAACAGTATGGATGGCATTCCAGGGCCAAGCAGAGTATATTGGAGCACTGTCGAGCGCAGAAATCCACCGAAAAGCAGTGTATAGCGCGAAAGTCAGATCTATCGTGTCGTACTCTAACCAACCGTAACATAACCAAACACAACCTAACAAATCCTAACCTGCCGAGACCACTATTGCTGGCCACCGCAGAGCCAAGCAGAATCTGCTGGAGCACAGTAGAGCGTAGATGTGGACCGCACTGCACAAACGTCAACCTCATCCTAACCTAACCTGTCCAAACCTGGCCTGAACAAACGTAGCTCAGCTCAACCTTGCGTACCCAGAGCAAAATTGCAGGCCACCGCAGAGCCGAGCAGAGGGTAGCAGAGCAATATAGAGCGCAGAAATCCACCGAATAGCAGTGCGTAGCACAAAAGTCAAAGCAATCCTGTCCCAACCTAACCAAACGTAAGGTAATCAAACGCACCCAAACTCAACCTAACGTGCCGAGACAACTACGGATGGCATCCCCAGGGCCAAGGAGTATATACTAGAGCGCAGTAGAGCGGAGAAATCCGCGGTCATCCGCTGGTTATGTAACTAGCTAACTTAACCTAATCGAGCGTAGCGTAACGCATTTGAACCTGTCGAAACAATCATTGTTTGCCTCCCCATATACAAGCAGAAGATAATAGAGCACTCTGCGGCGCAGATATCAGCCGAATAGCATTGTGTTGCACAGATGTCAAAGCTATGACATCCTCAGCTATGCAACGTGACATGGCCGAACGTACCTTTACTCAACCTAACGTACCGTTACCTATTGCTGGCCTGCTCAGAGCCAGGTAGAATATACTAGAGCACATTAGAGCGCAGGAGGCATAGAATGGCGGAGCGTAGCACAAAGCCCAAAGCTGCCCACACCTAACCCAAGCCAACATAACTTAGCCAAACATAAAATTTCTCAAAATGACGTGACGCGAGCATGATTGCTGACGTCCCCAGAGCCAAGCAAATCATACTAGGGGAGCGTAGGGAGAAGAAATCCGACGTATAACAGTGTATAGCACGAAAGTCAAAGTTACCCTCCTCAAACTTATCTTAACCAAATCCAACCGAACGTCATCTATCTCCACCTAACATGACACTACAACTATTGCTGGCAACCCCAGAGCCAAGCAGGACATACTGGGTGAGAGTAGATGGCAGAAGTCCATGCAGCCGCAGTCTATAGCAGAAAAGTGCGAAGGATAGCCTAACATGCCCCAAACTAACACAGTCTAACGGAACGAAATTTAACTCTGTCCAAAGTGCATCGGCCAGCATTTATGGCCTCCCCAGAGTAATGCAGAAGACATGGGAGCACAGTAGATCGCAGAAATTCTCCGAATATCGGTGTATAGCACAAGAGTGATTACTGCCATATCGTAACCTAACCTAAGGTAATATAACCCTAGGCGACTTAGTTCCTCCTACGACGCTGAGGCCACTATTGCTGCCCGCCACAGAGCCAAACAGGTTACACTAAAGCACAGTAGAGCGCAGAAATCAGACCGACTGTGGTGTATGGCCCAAAAATCAGAGCTATCCTGACCTAGGCAGACCTAACCTAACATAACCAAATGTAACCTAACCCCACATAACGTGTCGCTACCACTACTGCTTGCCTCCACTGAGCCAAGCGGTCCATATTGGTGGAGCGTAGATGGCATAAATCTATAGAAACGCAGTGTAAAGCACAAAGGTCAGAGCTATCCAATGCTAATCCAAACTAACGTGGCCAACCAATACGTAACCCAACTAAACCTAACGCGCCGCGACCTCAATTTCTGCCCTCCCCGGAGCCGAGCAGAGGATATTATGGCACAGCAGCTCCCCAAGATTCAACGTATAGCTGCGTTTAGCACAAAAGTCAAAGCTATCCTATCCTAACCAAGCCAACAGT
>NW_016945130.1:0-227 GCF_001483705.2 Eufriesea mexicana | reverse complement strand
GCGCGATGCCGACTTCAATATTTTCCGACGGCGGAAAATATTGACTGACCGTGTATACCTCGGAGTCTCCGTCGCTTATCTGTACACAAACGCAGTGTCTCGTGCACAAACTCGCGATTTCGAGAGCTGAGATGTTGTTTCCCCGGATCCCCACCGCCGCGAGAGGTGGGGCACTCTTATCCCCGCGACACACGATCGCGACGCTCGTCCCAAATCCAGGTATGTTA
>NW_016945129.1:0-543 GCF_001483705.2 Eufriesea mexicana | reverse complement strand
GGGTTAGGGTATCTATGACTCTGGCGATTACACTATTGTATGGTGGCATTCCGTGTTCTACTGTGCTCTAGTATATTCTGTTTAGCTCTGTGGAGGCCAGCAATAGTGGTCCCGGCACGTTAGGGTAAGCCATGTTGCGTTTTGTTAGACTAAGTTTGGATAGGTTTGTACAGAGTAGCTTTGATTCTCGTGCTATACACAGCTCTTCGGCGGATTCCTGCGCTCCACCGTGGGCTACCCTAATCTGCTCGGCCCTTAGGGGGCGACCAATTGTGGTCGCGTCACGTTGGGTTGAGATTTTTTACGTTAGGCCAGGTTATGTTTGTTTGAGTTGGGTTTAGATATCTTTTACTTTTCTGCTGTACACTGCGATTCAATGAATATCTGCGCCATACTCACTTCTAATATGGTTTGCATGGCTCTAGGGAGGTCAGAAATGTTGCTGGCGACACGTTAGGTTGAGTTTGATTACGTTTGGTTTTGCACGATTTGTTAGGTTACGATATGTTACCTACGACTTTTGCGCTATAAACAGCCAGCCGG
>NW_016945128.1:0-528 GCF_001483705.2 Eufriesea mexicana | reverse complement strand
CTAGCGTGCCGAGGCCACTAATGCTGGCCTCCCCAGAGCGAAGCAAAGTATGCTTGAGGTAGTCGAGCGCAGACAGCCACCGAAGTCAGTAGAAAAGTCAAAGCTGTCCTATCCAAACATAACCACACCTAGCCTAACCGAACGAAAGGCACCTAAACATAACTTGCCGAGACCACAATTCCTGGCGTCCGCAGACACAAGCAGAGTGTGGTAGCGCACAGTAGGGCGCAGGAGTCCATAGGATGGCAGCGGGCAGCACAATTGTCGAAGTTATCCCAACCTAACGCAACATAACCGAACCTAACCATACGTATTATAACTGAACACAACATGCTGCTGACACTATTTCCGCACTCACGACAGTCGGGCAGATAACAGTGGAGCAATGTAGAGTGCACGAATCTACCGAAGGGCAGTGTACGCCACATAAGTCTAAGCTGTCCTATTCTAACCTGTACAAACATTAACAAACATAAACAAACGTACCCTTACTCAGCCTAACGTGACGAGACCACTACTGCTGGCCTC
>NW_016945127.1:0-505 GCF_001483705.2 Eufriesea mexicana | reverse complement strand
TCCACGTTGCTCTAATTAACTCAGTCCGTCTCTGTGGAGGCAAGTAATAGTGGTCCCGACACGTTAGTTTGGTTTATGCTACGTTCGGTTAGGGTAATTGTCTAAATTAGGCAAGGAACACATTGCCTTTCGTTATATAAACTGCTGTTCGGTGTATTTATGCGCGATACATTGCACTAATACGTTCTGCATGGCACTGGGGAGGGCAGTAACAGTGGTCTCGGCACGTTAGGTAGAGTTATGCTACGTTTGGTTGGGTTACGTTTGTTTGGGTTATGTTAGGTTAGCTTCGACTTACGTAGTATACACTGTTGCACGGTGGATTTCTGTGATCAACTCTACGCTAGCGTGTTCAGCTTGGCTCTGGGGAGGCCAGCAGTAGTGGTCTCGTCACGTTAGGCTGAGTAAGGGTACGTTTGTTTATGTTTGTTTATGTTTGTAGAGGTTAGAATAGGACAGCTTAGACTTATGTGGCGTACACTGCCCTTCGGTAGATTCGTGCACT
>NW_016945126.1:343-944 GCF_001483705.2 Eufriesea mexicana | reverse complement strand
AGTGCTATAGCAATTGCAATGCTATAGAATCATGCTGGAAAATTAAATTTTCTAGACATTTACGACTAATATCTTGGTGAGCTAACTTCTTTGCCTAAATATGGAAGGAAGAAACTATTGGCGTCCTATAGCCCTTGCAATGCTAAAGAATCTGGCTGTAATATCAAATTTTATTAACATTTTCTCCTAATATCGTGGTGAGCTAACTTTCTTGCATAAATAAGGAGGAAAAATTCCGTTGGTTTGCTATGGCCGTTGCAGTGCTATAGTCTCTGGCTGGAAAAAATAATTATATAGACAGATTCGACGAATATCGGTGTGAGTTAACTTCCTTACATAAATAAGGAGGAATGATACTATTGACGTGCTACAGCCATTGCAATGCTACAGAAACAGGATGGAAAGTTCAATTTTATTGTCATTTTCGACTAATATCGAGGTGGGCTGACTTCCTTGCGTATACAAGGAGCAAGAATCCTATTGGCGAGCTATTGCCATTGCAATGCCATATAATCTGGCCGGAACATCAAATTTTATTAACATTTTCTTTTAATATCTTGGTGAGCTAACTTTCTTGCATAAAGAAGGTGGTAAGATTCTA
>NW_016945126.1:0-235 GCF_001483705.2 Eufriesea mexicana | reverse complement strand
GGAAAGATTCTATTGGCGTGCTATAGCCATTGCAATGCTATAGAATCTTGCTGGAAAATTAGAATTTATTGACATTTTCTTCTATTATCGTGGTGAGGTATCTTCCTTGCTTAAATAAGTAGGAAAGATTCTATTGTCGTGCTATTTCCATTGCAATGCTAGAGAAACAGGCTGGAAAATTCAATTTTATTGACATTTTCAAATAATATCGTGGTGAGCTAACTTTCTTACATAA
>NW_016945125.1:5186-5984 GCF_001483705.2 Eufriesea mexicana | reverse complement strand
ATCAGGATTGCTTTCACTTTCGTGCTTTACACTCTTTTGCGGTGAACTCCTGTGTACTACTATGCTCTAGTACGTTCTGCTTTGCTTTGGGGTGGCCGGTAGTAGTGCTCCCTGCGCGCTAGCGTGAGTTATGTTACGCTTCGTTAGGTTAGGTTAGGAAGGCTTCTTAGAGTTTCTCTGTCTTTTGTGCTATACACTGCCGTTTGGTGGATTTCTGCGCTCTACATTGCAATACTATGCTTCGCCCGACTCTGGGGAGGCGAGCAATAGTGGTCGAGGCACGTTGCTTTGGGTAATATTACGATAGCTGAAGCTACGTTAGGCCATTTTTGGTCAGGGTAGCTTCTATTCTCGTGCTATACACAGTTATTCGGTGGGTACCTGCGATCTACTGCGCTCTACTACATTCCGCTTGGCTTCGGGGGGCCAGGAGCAGTGGTCGCGTCGCCCCATGTGGAGATATGCTGCGATCGGTTAGGTCATGTTAGGTCAGGTTAGGTTAGGGTATCTTTGACTTTTGTGCTATTCATTGCATTGCAGTGCGTTTCTGCGCTGTACTGTGCTATAGAACATTCTGCTTGGCTGTGGACGGTCCAGCAATATTTGCTTCATCACGTTATGATGTGTTAAACTACCTTTGGATTGGATAGGCGTGGTCCGATTAGGTTAGGCTACCCTTCTCTTTTGTGCTTTGCACTGCAATGCAGTGGATGTCTGGGCTCTACTTACTCTAGCACATTTTGCTTGGCTCTGGTGTGGCTGGAGACAGTGGTCGCTGGACGTTATGTTGAGTTAGGT
>NW_016945125.1:0-4983 GCF_001483705.2 Eufriesea mexicana | reverse complement strand
AACACGGCAATTCGGTGGGCTCCTGCTCTTTATTCTCCCATTGTATGGTCTGCTCGGCTCTGCAGAGGCCAGCAGTAGTGGTCGCGTCACGTTCGATTCTGCTATGCTGCGTTCGGTTATGTTACGATTGGCTCGGTTAGGATAGGTTTTCTTTGACTTCTGCGCTGTGCACTGCTATCCGATAGATTTCTGCGCTCTACTGTGCACTGGTATGATCTGCTTGTCTCCGGGGAGGCCAGAAATTGTGTCCTCGGCACGATAGTTTGAGTTCGGTCACGTTCGTCTGTTTTGCGTTTAGTTACGATAGGGCAGGGCAACTTCAACTTTTGTAATATACGCCGTTATTCTATGGATTTCCAGGCTCTACCCTCCTCTTATATGTTCTACTTGGCTCAGAGGATTGCCGCAATAGAGGTCTCGTTACGTAAGGTTGAGCTAGGTTACTGCAGGTTAAGTTAGTATAGGTTTGTTTCGACTTTTGTGATATACACTGCCATTCGGTGGATTCCGGCGCTCTACTGTGCTCTACTATTTTCTGCTTGTCTCTGGGCAGGCCGGCAACAGTACTGCCGGCACGTTGGTTTGAGATAGTTTGCGCACGTTTAGGCTGGTGTAGGCTATGTTCGGTAAGTATGGCTTTGACTTTGGAGCTACACACAGTTATTGGGTGGTTTTCTGCGATATACGTTGATCTACAATTTTCTGCTAGGAGCTGGGGACGCCAGGAGCAGTGGTCTCGGCACGGTGGTTTGAGATATGTTACGTCCGGTTAGGTTAGGTTTCGTTTACTTCGGTCAGAATATCTTTGACTTTCGTGCCATACACTGTTATTCGGTGGACTTCCTCGCTATACTGTGCTCCACTATGCTCTGCTTACCCCTGGGTTGGCCAGCAATGGTGGTCGCGGCACGTCATGTTGAATTGTTATACGTTCGGCTAGTATACGTCAGTATGGGTTAGGACTGTATAGCTTTGACTCTCCTGCTATATACTGCTATTCTGTGCATCCCTACGCTCTACTGTGCTCTAGTATATTCTGCGTGTCACTGTGGGGCAAGAAATAGTGGTTTCATCACGTTAGGATGAGTTAAGCTACGTTCGGTTATGTTACGTATGGTTACGATAGGATGCGGTGCCGTCAACTATTGTGATATTCACAGCGATTCTTTGCGTTTATGCGCTCTACTCTCCCCTAATACGTTCTTCTTGGCTCTGGGGGGGGGGCAGAAACAGTGATCTCGGGACGTTGGGATGAGTTAGGTTACATCCGGTTGCGATACGTTTGGTAAGGGTAGGACGGGATAGCTTTGACTATTGTGCTATACACTGTTGTTGGGTGGATTTCTGCACCCCACTGCACTCTAGTATGCCCTGCTTGGATGTGTAGATGCCTGGAATAATAGTTGTGCACGTTATGTTGAGTTACGCTACGTTTGGTTAGTTTAGGTTAGTTCATGTACGGACTGGATATCTTTGACTCCCTTGCTATACACAGCAATGCGGCGGGTTTCTGCGCTCTACCGCTCCACAGTATATTCTTCTTGTCTCTGTGGAGGCCAGCAGTAGTGTCCTCGGCACGTAAGCTTTTGTTCGGTTACGTTCGATTGTGTTACGTTTGGTTAGGTTAGGATGGGGTAGCTTTTACTTCTGTGCTATACGCTCATAGTCTATGGATCTCTGCGTAGACACACATACGCAGCTCTACATATCGTGCCGCCACTTATTGCTGGACTACCCACGACCAAGTAGAATAGAGTAGAGCATAGTAGAGCGTAGGAATCCACTGAATATCAGTGTATACCGCGAACACCGCATCTATCAGTGTCCAACCTAAACCAACGTAACGAAGCCTATCTCAGCCTACCCAAAATAACGGGCAGAGCCCACTATTACTGGCCCCACAGAGTGGTCCCCCCATAGTCAAGCAGCGCATATTAGAGCAATGAAGAGCGCAGAAATCCACCGAATGGTAGTGTATAGCGTAGGAGTCGAACCAAACCTATCCTATCACAACTAACTGTCACATAGCCAAGCGCAAAGTATCCTAACCCAATGAGCGGAGGCCACTGATGATGGCCGCCCAAGGGCCATGCAGAATATAGTAGGGCAACGTAGAGCACAGAAATCCACCGGTTACCAGTTGATAGCACGAAACTCATAGCCGTCTTTACAGAACTTAGCTTAGCCTAACCTACCAAAACGAAGACTTTCTCAACACAACGTGCCCTTACCACAATTGCTGGCCTCCCCAGGGCAAAGCAGAGAATATTGTTGCAGACTAGAGCGCAGAGATAAACCGAATGGCAGTGTATAGCAGAAAATGCTGTCCTTATAGAGACAAACGTAACGTAAGCGTACGTGGCATAACTATGCCGTACGCGACGAGACCTCTATTGCTGCCCTCCCAGAGCCGAGCAGATCGTATTAGGTGAGAACAGCGCACAGCAATCCATAGAATCGCAGTGTGTAGCACAAAAGCCGAAGCTACCCTAAACTATGCTAACCAAACGTAACTCAACCGAAAGTAACCGAACTCAAACTCACGTGCTGAGAATATTGTTGCTCTCATCCCCAGAGCATGGCGGAATGTACTAGAGAACATTAGAGACCAAAAATTCACCGCATTGCAGTGTATAACACAGACGTCAAAGCTATTCCATCATAACCTATTCAAACGTAATGAAGCCAAACGTAACCTGACTTAAACTAATGAGCCGAGACCACAATAATCAGAATCCACAGAGCAAAGCAGAACACACTAGAGCACTGTAGTGGGCAGAAAGCCAGCAAATAGCAGCGGATAGCACGAATGTCAGTGTTACCCTAACATTACCTGACAAAACCTAACCCAAAAAAACGTAGACTAACCAAACCTAACGGGCCGAGTACTCTATTTCTGCTCTCCTCAGAGCCAAGCTGAACGTACTAGAGTACAGTAGCTCGCGGAAGTCCACCGCATTACAGTGTATATTACAGAAGACAAAGTTACCCTAACCTAACCGAAACAAGCCGAACGAAGATATAGGTAACCTAACCAAACCTAACGCGCCGCGGCCACTATTTCTGGCCTCGCCAGAGCAAAGCAGATCATATAAGATCACAGTACATCGCAGAATTTCACCAAATAGCAGTATGTAGTACAAAACTCAACCCTACCCTAACCAAACCTAAAACAACCAGACGTTGCCTAAATAAAACTGACGTGCCGGGACGACCATGACTGTCCTCCCCAGAGTCGTGCAGATCATAATAGAGCAATATAGAGCGCAGAAATCCACCGAATATCAGCCTATGCCAAGAAAGTCAAAGCTACCCGAACCAAACCCAAAAGTAGAACCTTGCCAAACGCACCTTACCTGACTTATCGTGCCGAGACCACTATTGCCGGACTCTCCAGAACCAGGTGGAATATACTAGAGCATAGCAGAGCGCAGAAAGCCTCCACAGATCAGAGAATAGCACTAACGTCAAAGATATCCTTGCCTTAAGTGGCCAATCCTAACCTAACCAAACGAAGACTAACTAAACCTACGGAGACGGGAACATTCTTGCTGGCCTCCGCAGTGTCAAGCAAAACATACCAGAACACAGTACAGCTCAGAAGTCCACAGAATGCCAGTGTATACTACGAAAGTCAAAACTATTCAAACCTGTCACAAACTAACGCAGCCTAGCCGAACGAAGTATAAATCAACCAAACGTGCCGATATCACTATTGCTGGGTATCCCAGAGCCAAGCTGAACATATTAGAGCACGATTTAGGAATGCGCCGAAGAGCTGTGTATAGCGTAAAAGTCATAGCTAGATCTCAGTAGCCTAACCAATCATAACGTAACCAAACGTTACATAACTCAACGTAACGTGCAGCGACCAATATTGCTAGCCACCCCAGGGTCGAGCTCACAACGGTAGAACAATGCAGAGCGCAGAAATCCGCCGAATGGCAGTGCATAGCGCAAAAGTCACAGCCATCCTTTCCTAGCCTGACCAAACGAAATTTGATCAAACGTATACTAACATAACCGATTGTGCCAAGATCGCTATTGCTTGAATCCCCACAGCCAAGCAGAGTATATTACAGCACTGCACAGCGCAGGAAGCCACCAAATATCAGCGTACATCACAAGCGACAAAATATTTATTGCTTGAATCCCCACAGCCAAGCAGAGTATATTACAGCACTGCACAGCGCAGGAAGCCACCGAATATCAGCGTACATCACAAGAGACAAAATAAGTCTCACCGTAACCTAACATGATCTAACGTAACCAAACGCAAATTATCTCAACCTATCGTGTCACGACCAATATTGCTAGCCACCAGAGGGTCGAGCAGACTACAGTAGAGCAATGTACAGCGCAGAAATCCGCCGAATAGCAGTGCATAGCGCAAAAGTCAAACTTATCCAGTACTAACCTAATCAAACGTAACATAACCAAGCGCAACATAATCTAACCTCACGTGCCTAGACCACTGTTTCTGGCCTCCCCAGTGCCGAGCGGAACATACCATAGCACAGTAGAGCGCAGAAATCCACCGAATAGCGGTGTATGGCACAAAAGTCGAAGCTATTCTAGCCTAACCCAGCCCAACCTAACTAAAACGAACGTAATCTAACTCAAACTAACACGCAGCGACAAGCATTGATAACCTCCACAGAGTCAAGCAGACCATATCAGGGGCGAGTATAGAGAAGAAATTCATAGAATCGCAGTCTATATCAGAAAAGTCGAAGCCATCCAAACACAACCAAGTATAACGTAACGTAGCCAAACGTACCATACCTCAACATAATGTGCCGAGACGACTATTTCTAGCATCCTCGGAGCCAGGCAGGGCATACCAGAGCACTGTCGAGCGCAGAAGTCCGCCGCATTACAGTGCACAGAGCGGAAGTCAAAGATAACCTAACCTAACCGAAACAAACCGAACCTAACCAAACGTAGCAAAACTCACTCGAACGTGCCAAGGCCACAATTGCT
>NW_016945124.1:0-791 GCF_001483705.2 Eufriesea mexicana | reverse complement strand
TCCATACATACATCCATACATCCACCATCCATATATCCATAAATCCATCCATTCGTACTTCCAACCATCGATACATCCATCCATCCATACATGCATACATATACACATCCATACATACATACATCCGCACATCAGCCCAACCATACCTCAATACATCCGTACATCCATTCATCCATACAGCCATCCATCCATACATCCATCCATCCATACATCCACCCTTCCATACGTCCACCTATCCATACATCCATCCATCCGTACATCAATCCACAACCCATCCATCCATCCAACCATACAACCATACATACATCAATACATACACCCATACATACAACCATACATTCAACCAAACATACATCGATACATACATCCATACATACATCCATACACTCACACCCATACATACATCCATCCAAACACCCATACATATATCCATGCATACAACCATACATACATCCATACTTACATCCATGCATACATCCATACATACAAACATACAAACATCCATACATACATCCATACATCCATCGATCCATACATCCATACATCCATCTATTCATCCATACACGCATCGACCCATCCACGCATCCGTTCATCCACACATCCTGTCATTCATTCTTCCGTCTATCCACCTAACCAATCATCCACACACACATCCGTAGATCCATACATCCATACATCCATACATCCATAAATCCATCGATCCATACATCCAACCATGCGTACATACATCCTTCCATACATCCATCCACCCATACATCCACACATCCATACATCGATCGTTCCATACATCC
>NW_016945123.1:0-476 GCF_001483705.2 Eufriesea mexicana | reverse complement strand
TCCAGAAATTCCTGAAATCGTGGCCGCTGCGGGTTTGGTTAGAATGTGTTACGTTTGTTTGGGGTAGGTTTGCTAGCGTTATGATATCTTCGAATTTCGCTCAACGCACTGCGGTTCTATGGATTTCTGCGCTCTTTTCTCCTCTAATATGTTCTGCTAGGCTCCGTGGAGGCCAGCAATAGTATTTTCGGTACGTTAGGATGAGATAGGATGCGTTTGGTTATGTTACATTTGGTTTGGTTTGGATAGGATAGCTTAGACGTTTGTGCCATACACTACCCTTCTGTGGATTTCTGCGAACTACTGTTATCTTATATTCTCTGCTTTGCACTCGGGAGGCCAGAAATTGTGTCCGCGGCGCGTTTGGTTACGTTAGGAAATGGTATCTTTGTCTTTTGTGCTCTACACTGCTTCTCGAACGATATCTGCGCTCTGTGTTGCTCTACCAGCGACTGCTCGACTCACGGGAGGCCAGC
>NW_016945122.1:0-2618 GCF_001483705.2 Eufriesea mexicana | reverse complement strand
CTAGGCTCGTTAGGTTGGGATTTGTTACATTCGATTATGTTAGGTTGGATCGGGTTAGGTTAGTAGGATATCTCCTACTTTTTTGCTATACACGGCTGTTCGGGCGATTACAGCATTCTATATTGCTCGGCTATACTCTGCTTACCTCTCGTGAGGCCAGCAATATCTTTCGTGGCACGTCAGGTTGGGTTACGTTACGTCTGCTTATGTTAAGATTGGTTATGTTAGGATAGGGTAGCGATATCTTTTCTGCTACACACTTCTATTCGGTGTATTTCTGCGACCTTTATTGCTCTACTATATGCTGCTCGACTTTGGAGAGACCAGGAATAACGGCCATGGCACGGTAGGTTGTGTTAGGTTACGTTTGGTATGCTTTGGTTAGGTTGCGTGTGGTTAGGTTGGATTTGATTCATGTGCTATACACTGCTATTCGGGGCATTTCTGCGCTCCAATTTGCTCTACTGCACTCGGCTCGGCTCTCGCGAGATCAGAAATAACGGTCGCGGCACGATAGTTTAAGTTACGTTACGCTTGGTTAGACTACTATTTGTTACGGTTTCCCAGGATGGCACAGTCTTTTGTGTTATACATAGCTATACGGAGATTTCGGTGCTCTACTGTTCTCTAACATGTTCTGCTTGGCTCTGGGGAGGCCAGCAATGCGGGTCACGGCTCGTGAGATTAGTCATTCTACGTTCGGTGAGGTGGAATTAGGTCAGGTTAGGTTAGGATATCTTTGACTCTTGTGCTATACGAATATATTTGTTGGCTTCCTGCGCTCTTATATACTGCAGTGTGCTTTGTCATGTCCTTGAGAGGCCTTAAAATGTGACCACGGCGCGTTAGGTTGATTTATGTTACGCTCGGTTTGGTTAGGTCTGGTTAGGTGTGGTCAAGATATCTTCGCCTTTTGTGCTGTTCACAGCAATGCGGTCGAGTTCTACGATCTACTGTTCTCAAGTATAATCTGCTTGTCTCTGCGGATGACAGAAAGTGTGGTTTCGGCACGATAGGTTCAGTTATCCTACGTTTGTTTATGTTACGTTTGGTTAGGCTTGGAAATGGTTGCATTAACTTTTGTGCTTTACACTGCAATGCCGCGGATTTCTGTGACCTGCTGTGCTCTGGTATGCTTTGCTTGGCTCTGGGGAGGCCATTAATGGTGGTCTCGCAATGTTGGGTTGGGGTACGCTACGTTTGGATATGTTATGTTAGCTAGGGTTAGGTATGGATTAATTCGACTTTTCTGTAATAGACTGCGATTCTATTGATTTCTGCCCTCCACTCACGTTTATTATGCTCTGCTTAGCTCCATGGAGGCCAGAAATACTCTTCGCGGCACGTCAGGCTGGGTTCGAATACATTTGGTCGGGTTAGATTATTTTGGGTTAGGCCAGGGTAGCTTTGACTTTTGTGCTCAGCGCAGCTATGCTGTGGACTCCTGCGCTCTACTGTGCTCTAGTATGTTTGGCTTGGTTGTGGTGTTGCCAGCAATGGATGTCTCCGCTCGTTAGGTTTAGCTATTCTACGTTTGGTTAGGTTAGGTTAGGTCTGGTTAGATTGGGTTATCTTGGACGTTTTTGATATACATTGCCATCTGGTGGCTTTCGGCGCTCTACTTGCCTCTACTATACTCTGCTCGACCCTCGGGAGGCGAGCAATGGTGGTCTCGGCACGTTAAGTTGAGTTTGGCTACGTTCGGTTAGGTTTGGTTAGGTTATGTTTGGTCAGGAGGTCTTTGCCTTTTCTGATATAAACAGCAATTCGGTGGATTTTTTTCTCTCCACTGTGCTCTGCTATATTCCACTTTGCTTCGCGGAGGCCAGGAATATAGATCTCGGCGGGCTAGGTTGAGTTAGGTTACGTTGGGTTATAATAGGTTTGTCTGGGTTAGGTAAGGACACCATTGACTTTTCTGCTCTTCATTGCCATTCTATAGACTTCTGCGCTCTACGCTCATCTAATATGTTATTCTTGACTCTGGTGAGGCCAGCAACGGCGGCTTCGGCGCGTTAGGTTTGGTTAGATCACATTTGGCATGGCTAGGTTAGGTTAGGTTTGGTTAGGGTAGCTTTGACTTTTCTGCTTTACATTGCGATTCCATGGGTTTTTGTGCTCTATTCTTCTCTAATATGTTCCACTCGTACGATTGGGGGCCAGCAGTACCATTCGCGGCACGTTAGATGGAGTCCCGTTACTCTCGGTTGTGTTGTGATTGGTTACATTCGGATTGGATAGCCTTAGGCTTTGTGCTATACACAGCTATTCGGTGCATTTCTGCGCTATCCTGTGCTCCAGTGTCTTCTGCTTGGCGCTGGGCAGGCCAGCCGTAGTGTCATCGGCTCGTTGGCTTTTGTTCTGTTACGTTCGGTTATGTTACGTTTGGCAATGTTATGGCAGGGTTGCTTTGACTTTTCTACTATACTCTGTTGTTCGGTGGATTTCTGCGCCGTACTGCGCTCTAGTACGTCCTGCTTGGATATGGGGAAGCCAGGAATAGTGGTCATACCACGTTACGTTGTGCTACGCTACGTTTGGTTGCTTTAGGATAGTTCATGTAGGGAATGGTTTTTCTTGACTCTCTTGTTATGCACTGTAATGCGGCGGGTTTCTGC
>NW_016945121.1:264-731 GCF_001483705.2 Eufriesea mexicana | reverse complement strand
TATAGCCATTGCAATGCAATAGAAGCTGGCTCGAAAATTCAATTTCATTGACATTTTCGACTAATATCGTGGTGAGGTATGTCTCTTGCATAAATAAGGAGGAAAGATTCTATTGGCCAGCTGTAGCCATTGCAATTCTATAGTATCTTGATGGAAAATTCAATTTTATTGACACTTTCCGCTAATATCGTGTTGAGCCGACATCCATGCATAAATACGGAGGAGAGATTCTAATGGCACGCTATAGCCATTGCAGTGTTGTAGAATCTGGATTGAAAATTCTATTTTATTGATATTTTCGGCTAATATCGTGGTGAGCTTCCTTTCTTGCATAAGTAAGCAGGACGTATTCTGTTTGCGCGCCATAGCCGTTGCAATGCTATAGAATCTGGCTCGATAATTCTACTTCATTGACATTTTCTACTAATAGCGGTGTGCGCTAACTTTCTTGCATAAATAAGGAGGAT
>NW_016945121.1:0-252 GCF_001483705.2 Eufriesea mexicana | reverse complement strand
TGGCGAGCTTTAGCTATTGCAATGCTATAGAATCTGGCTCGAAAATTCAATTTCATTGGCATTTTCGTCTAATACCGTGGTGAGCTAACTTTCTTGCATAAATAAAGAGGTAAGATACTATTGGCGTGATTCAGCCATTGCAATTATATAGAATCTGTCTGGAAAATTCAATTTTATTTACATTTTCGGGTAATATCGTGGTGAGCTAACTTTCTTGAATAAACAAGGAGGAAAGATACTATTGGAGTGTTA
>NW_016945120.1:0-579 GCF_001483705.2 Eufriesea mexicana | reverse complement strand
ATCCATAGAGTCGCAGTGCACAACACAATAGTCGAAGCTGCCCTGACCTAATGTAGCCAAAAGTAACACTACCAAACGTAGCCTGAAGGGACCTATCGCGCCAAGCCCACGAATTCTGGCCTCCCCTGAGCCTAGAAGAGTATTTATTGTAGAGCAACATAGAGCGTAGGACCGCAAAGAATAGCAGTGCATAGCACAAGTGTCAAAGATACCTTAGCATAACCTGCCTAAGCCTAACCTAACCGAACGTAGAATATTTAAACCAAACGATCCGATGCCCCTATTGCTGTCCTACACATAGCCAAGCAGAATATACTTGAGCAGAGTAGAGCGCAGAAATCCACCGATCAGAACTGTGGAGCACAACAGTCAAAGCTATCCTATACAAACCTAACCAAACTTTGCCTAGCCAGACGTAGCCTAACCCAAACGAACGAGTCACGTCCACTGTTGCTGGCCTTCCCAGAGTCAAGCGGATAATAGTAGAGCAGCGAGACGCGCAGTAGTCCACGGAATAGCAGTTTATAGCGCAAAAGTCCAAGTAATCCGATCCTAACATAACCAAACGTGACATAACCA
>NW_016945119.1:0-510 GCF_001483705.2 Eufriesea mexicana | reverse complement strand
TCAAGCTTTTGTGCCACGACCACCATTGCTGGCCACCCCAGGGTCGAGCAGAGTATAGTAGAGAAATCAATGCGGTCGAAATCAACCGAATAGCAGTGTATAGCGCAAAAGACGAAATTATCCTATCCTAACCTTACCAAACGTAGCATAACCAAGCGCCACATAATCCAAACTAACGTGCCTACACCTCTGCTGCCGGCAAGCCCATTTCCAAGTAGAATATACTAGAGCACAGCAGAGCGAGGAAGTACACCGAATAGTATTGTATGGCACAAATGTCGTAGCTATCCCAGCCCAACCTGACCAAACATAATATAACCAAACGTAACCTAACTGAACCTAACGTGACGCGACCAGTACTGCTGGCCTTCCCAGAGCAAAGCAGAACATACTAGAGGAGAGTAGGGTGCAGAAGTCCACCGAAAATCTGTGTAAATTACGAAAGTCAGATCCATCCTCTCCTAAACTAACCCAACGTGCCAGATCCAATCGCGAAATATCTGAACCTAA
>NW_016945118.1:1393-3009 GCF_001483705.2 Eufriesea mexicana | reverse complement strand
AAGAGCAAATCGGAATATACTAGAGCACAGTGGAGTGCAGAAATCTGCCGCACTGCAGTGTACAGCACAGAAGTCAAAGCTATCCTATCGCAACGTAGCCAATTATGACACAACCAAACGTAACCTAGCTCAACCAAGTATGACGAGACAACTAGTGCTGGCCTTCACAGGGACAAGCAGAATGTACTCGAACACAATCGTGCGCAGAGACCCACCGCATTGCAGTCCATAACGAAAGGGTCAAGTATATCCAAACCATACCAAATACAGCCTAATCTTACCAATCGTAGCCCAACTCATCATAACGTGCCGAGACAACCATTGTTGGCATCCGAGAGCCAAGCAGAACATACTAGACCACACAAAAGCGCAGAAATCCCCAAATAGCACTGTACAGCACTAAAGTGAAGGCTACCATATCCTAATATATACAAGCTTAACATAACTATACGCAACATAACTTAACCTAGCGTACCGCGACCACAATTGCTGGCATCTCCAGAGTCGGGCAGATCATATTAGCAGAGAGTAGGGCGCAGAAATCCATAGAATCGCAGTGTGGAGCGCAAAAGTCATTGAATGCCGAACCGAACCCAAGTTGACGTAACCTAACCAAACGTAGCGTAACACAGCTTAAGGTGCCGCGACCACTGCTTTTAGCCTCCCGTGAACCGAGCAGAATATAGCTGGGAACAGTAGGTCACAGAAATCCATCGAATAGTGGTATATGGCACGAAAGTCAAAGCAATCCATGTCAAAATTTACCTAACCGAACCTAATCGAACGCAACCTAACTCAATCTAACGCGCCACGACCACTATTGCTCGCAACCCCAGAGTCGTGCAGAGAAAAGTAGAGCATCATAGCGCGCAGGAATCCACCGAATAACAGTGTATGGCATAAAAGTCAAACAAACCCTAACCATGCCTTCCTAACCTACCCTTGTGAAACGTAACATAACTCAACCTAACGTGCCGAGACCACTACCGCTGACCAGCCCAGAGCCAAGCAGAGCGTAATAGCGCGGAGTGGAGCGCAGAAGTCCACCGAATATCAGAGAATGTCTCAAGAGTCCAAGCTATTCCCTCCTAACATAGGGAGGGAATAACAGTGTATTGCATGAAAGTCAAAGCTATCCGAATCAAACTACACATAACCTGACATAACCAAGCATAACCTACCTCAAGCCAACTTGCCACGACCACCAGTGCTCGCCTCCCCAGAGTCGTGCTGAATATAGTAGAGTAATGTAGAGCACAGAAATTCACTGAAATGCAGTGTAGAGCACGAAAGTTAAGGTCATTCTGACCAAACTTAAAATAACCTAACCGAACCAAACATAACCAAACTCAAACCTACGTGCCACGTCATATTTTGATCGCCTCGACAGTGTCAAGCGGCGTAAAGTAGAGCAACGTAAATAGCGGGCATCCTCCGAATAGCAGTGCATACGTCAAGAGTCGAAGATACCCTAATAAAGCCTTCCGCGCCTAATCCAACGAAACGTAACTTAATATAAACTAACGTGCCGGAATTACTATTGCTGGCCACCCCAAGGCCAAGCTGAACCTATTAGGGCTCATTAGAGCGCAGAAACCCACCGAATAGCAGCGTAT
>NW_016945118.1:0-1315 GCF_001483705.2 Eufriesea mexicana | reverse complement strand
CCTGCTGGCACTCCCGCTGCCAAGCAGGATATACTAGAGCACAGTTGAGCGCAGAAATGGGCGGATAACTGTGTATAGCGCAAAAGCAATAGCTATCCGTGCCTTCCCCATGTCAGCGTAACCTAACCAACCGTAGTACAACTCAACGTAACGTGCCGTGACCACAATTGCTGGCCAACACAGATCCATGCAGATCGTATTAGAGCACACTAGAGCGCACGAATCCACCGAATAGCGGTTTATATCACAAAGGTCAAAGCTACCGTATCCTAATATATACAACCTTAACATGGCCAAACGTAACATATCCACACCTAACGTACCGTGACCACTATTGCTGGCCCCGCCAGAGTCGAGCAGAACACATTAGCCGAGAGTACAACGCAAAAATCCATAGAATCGCAGTGTACATCAGAAAAGTCAGATCTACCCGAACCTAACCCATACCAACGAAACGTAGTCAAACATAGCCTGACTCAACCTAACGTGCCGAGACCGCTATTGCTGCCGCCCGCACAGTCAAGCAGGACATTCTAGTGGACAGTGGAGCGATGAAATCCATCAAGGAGCAGTGTACAGCACAAAAGATGAAGCTATCCTTACAAAACTTATCCTAACCCAACGTAACCGAATCTAACCTGACACAACATAACGTAAAGAGGTCACTGTTGTTGGCCTTCCCAGTGACAAGCTGAAAACACTAGAGCACTGTATGGCGCAGGAATCCACCTAATAGCAGACTACAGCGCTGACGGCAAAGCTGTCCCCTCGTAACGTAACCAATTGTAACATGACCAAACGTAACCTAACACAACCTAACGTGCCGCCACCACACAATGCTGACTACCCCCTCCCCCCAGAGCCATGCTTAACATATTAGAGGGCTTAGGGCGCAGAGATCCATAAGATCGCAGTTTGCAGCAGAAAAGTCAAAGATATCCGAATCTAACCCAAAATAACGTAACCATACCTACCGTACAATAAAACCTAACGAGCCGTTACCTCTGTTGCTGACTGACCTCGAGCCAAGCAGTACATGTTAGAGCACAGTGGAGCGCTGAAGTTGACCGAATAGCAGGGTATAACAGAAAAGTCAAAGCTATTCCAACCAATCCTAGCCAAGCCTAGCCAAAGCTAGCCAAACCAGAAGTAGCATTACTCAACCTAACATGCCGCGCCCACTACACCCGGCGTCCCCTGAAGCAGGCGGAGTGTGAAAGCACACAAAGGACGCAGGAGTCCATAGAATTGCAGTGCGTAGCACAAAAGTCGCAGCTATCCCAGCCTAGCACAACAAAGCCTGACACTACCAAAC
>NW_016945117.1:1172-3223 GCF_001483705.2 Eufriesea mexicana | reverse complement strand
CATTATTTATGCAAGAAAGTTAGGTCACCACGATATTAGTCGAAACTGTCAATAAAATTGATTTTGCCAGGCACATTCCGTATCATTGCAATGGTTCTACCACGCCAAAAGCATATTTCGTCCATATCTATGCAAGAAAGGTAGTGCACCAAGATATTATTCGGAAATGTCAATGAAATTGATTTTTCCGGCCAGATTCTATAGCATTGCAATGGTTATAGCATGCCAATAGAATCTTTCCTCCTTATTTGTGCAAGGAAGTTGGGTCACCACGATATTAGTCGAAACTGTCAATAAAATTGATTTTGCCAGGCACATTCCGTATCATTGCAATGGTTCTACCACGCCAAAAGCATATTTCGTCCATATTTATGCAAGAAAGGTAGCGCACCTGGCTATAGCACGCCAATAGAATCTTTCCTCCTTATTTGTGCAAGGAAGTTGGGTCACCACGATATTAGTCGAAACTGTCAATAAAATTGATTTTGCCAGGCACATTCCGTATCATTGCAATGGTTCTACCACGCCAAAAGCATATTTCGTCCATATTTATGCAAGAAAGGTAGCGCACCTGGCTATAGCACGCCAATAGAATCTTCCCGCCCTATTTATGCAAGAAAGATAGCTCTTAAATATCCAGGAAAGTTAGGTCACCACGATATTAGTCGAAACTGTCAATAAAATTGATTTTGCCAGGCACATTCCGTATCATTGCAATGGTTCTACCACGCCAAAAGCATATTTCGTCCATATTTATGCAAGAAAGGTAGCGCACCTGGCTATAGCACGCCAATAGAATCTTCCCGCCCTATTTATGCAAGAAAGATAGCTCTTAAATATCCAGGAAAGTTAGGTCACCACGATATTAGTCGAAACTGTCAATAAAATTGATTTTGCCAGGCACATTCCGTATCATTGCAATGGTTCTACCACGCCAAAAGCATATTTCGTCCATATTTATGCAAGAAAGGTAGCGCACCTGGCTATAGCACGCCAATAGAATCTTCCCGCCCTATTTATGCAAGAAAGATAGCTCTTAAATATCCAGGAAAGTTAGGTCACCACGATATTAGTCGAAACTGTCAATAAAATTGATTTTGCCAGGCACATTCCGTATCATTGCAATGGTTCTACCACGCCAAAAGCATATTTCGTCCATATTTATGCAAGAAAGGTAGCGCACCTGGCTATAGCACGCCAATAGAATCTTCCCGCCCTATTTATGCAAGAAAGATAGCTCTTAAATATCCAGGAAAGTTAGGTCACCACGATATTAGTCGAAACTGTCAATAAAATTGATTTTGCCAGGCACATTCCGTATCATTGCAATGGTTCTACCACGCCAAAAGCATATTTCGTCCATATTTATGCAAGAAAGGTAGCGCACCTGGCTATAGCACGCCAATAGAATCTTCCCGCCCTATTTATGCAAGAAAGATAGCTCTTAAATATCCAGGAAAGTTAGGTCACCACGATATTAGTCGAAACTGTCAATAAAATTGATTTTGCCAGGCACATTCCGTATCATTGCAATGGTTCTACCACGCCAAAAGCATATTTCGTCCATATTTATGCAAGAAAGGTAGCGCACCTGGCTATAGCACGCCAATAGAATCTTCCCGCCCTATTTATGCAAGAAAGATAGCTCTTAAATATCCAGGAAAGTTAGGTCACCACGATATTAGTCGAAACTGTCAATAAAATTGATTTTGCCAGGCACATTCCGTATCATTGCAATGGTTCTACCACGCCAAAAGCATATTTCGTCCATATTTATGCAAGAAAGGTAGCGCACCTGGCTATAGCACGCCAATAGAATCTTCCCGCCCTATTTATGCAAGAAAGATAGCTCTTAAATATCCAGGAAAGTTAGGTCACCACGATATTAGTCGAAACTGTCAATAAAATTGATTTTGCCAGGCACATTCCGTATCATTGCAATGGTTCTACCACGCCAAAAGCATATTTCGTCCATATTTATGCAAGAAAGGTAGCGCACCACAATATTATTCGAAAATGTCAGTAAAATTGATTTTTCCGGCCAGAATCTA
>NW_016945117.1:0-986 GCF_001483705.2 Eufriesea mexicana | reverse complement strand
GTATCATTGCAATGGTTCTATCACGCCAAAAGCATATTTCCTCCTTATTTATGCAAGAAAGGTAGCGCACCACAATATTATTCGAAAATGTCAGTAAAATTGATTTTTCCGGCCAGAATCTATAGCATTGCAATGGTTATAGCATGCCAATAGAATCTTTCCTCCTTATTTGTGCAAGGAAGTTGGCTCACCACGATATTAGTCGAAAATGTCAATAAATTTGAATACTCCAGCAAGATCCTATAGCTTTGCAATGCCTATAGCATGCCAACAGAATCTTTCCTCGTGATCTATGGAAGAAAGATAGCTCACCACGATATTAATCGAAAATGTCAATATAACTGAACTATACAGCCAGATTCTATACCATTGCAATGGCAATAGCACGTCAATAGAATCTTTCCTCCTTATTTGTGCAAGGAAGTTGGCTCACCACGATATTAGTCGAAAATGTCAATAAATTTGAATACTCCAGCAAGATCCTATAGCTTTGCAATGCCTACAGCATGCCAACAGAATCTTTCCTCGTGATCTATGGAAGAAAGATAGCTCACCACGATATTAATCGAAAATGTCAATAAAATTGAACTTTCCGGCCAGATTCTATAGCATTGCAATGGCTGTAGCTTGCCAATATAATCTTTCCTCCTTGTTTATGCAAGAAAGAAAGCTCACCACGATATTTGTCGAAAATGTGGATATAATTGAACTTTCCAGACATATTCAATGGCATTGTTGTGGCTATAGCACGCCAATAGAATCTTCCCGCCCTATTTATGCAAGAAAGATAGCTCACCACGATATTAGTCGAAACTGTCAATAAAATTGAACTTTGCAGCCAGATTCCGGAGCATTGCAGTGCCTATAGCACGCCAAGTTAATCTTTCCTCCTTATTTATGCAAGATAGTTAGATCTCACGATATTTGTCAAATATGTCAATAAAATTGAGTTTTCCAGCTACATTCTACTGCATTGCAATGGCTAT
>NW_016945116.1:0-2483 GCF_001483705.2 Eufriesea mexicana | reverse complement strand
TTGCTCTACTATACTGTGCTCGGCGCCCGGTAAGCGAGCAATAGTGGTTGTGGCACGTTGGGTAGTGTTATGTTACGTTCGGTTACGTTAGTTTAGGCTAAGTTAGGTTAGGGTGGTTTCGACTTGTCGACTTTCATGCTAGACACAGATACTAGGTGGACTCCTACCCTCCACTGTGCTCTACTGAAATCTGCTAGACCCTGGGCAGGCCAGCAATAGTAGCCGCTTCACGTTAAGTTGAGTTTTCCTACGTTAGATTAGGTTACGTTAGCATGGGATAGGTTTGGATGTCTTTGACCATTCTGCTGCGTACCGCGATTATATTCGTTTCTGCTACCTACTCTCCTCTAATATGATCTGCTTTCCTCTTGGGAGGCCAGCAGCAGTTGTAGTGGATCGTTTGGCTGAGTTTGATTACGTTTGCTAGTGTTACGATATGTTAGGTTAAGTGAGTGTACCTTCGATTCTTGTGCTACATACTGTTTTTCGTTGGATTCCTCCTCTCATCTGTGCTCCAATATGACCTGCTTGCTCCATTCCACACTGGAGAGGCCATCAATGGCGTTCGCTTCAAGGTAGGTTGTGGTAGGTAACGATTGGTTAGGTTAGGTTAGTTTAGGCTTGGCTAGGATTGCTTTGACTTTTGTGCTGTTCACTACTTTTCGTTGAACTTCTGCGCTCTACTGCTCCCTAATATGTCCTAATTGGCACTGTGGAGGCCGCAGTAGAGTTCTCGGCACGATAGGGTCTGGTTATTCTATGATTGATTAGGTTATGTTAGGTCTGGTTAGGTTGCTGTATCTTTGACCTTTGTGGTATACACTACTGTTTGGTGTATTTCTACGCTTTACTGTGCTCTACTATACTCTGTTCGACTCTAGGCAGGCCAGAAATAGAGGTCTCCGCACGTTAGGAAGACTTATGATACGTTTGGCCACGATACGTTTGTGCAGGTTAGGATAGGATAGCATTGACATTCGCGTTATACACTGCTATTCGGCGGATTTCTGGATGTACTGTACTCCACTATAATTTGCTTGATTCTGTGGTGGCCAGCAATAGTGGTCTCAGCACGTTAGGATATGTTATGCTACGCTTGGTACGTTACTTTCAGCTATGTTTGGATAGGCTAGCCTTGACTTTTGTGCTATACACAGCTACTCGGTGGATGTCAGCGCTGTACTTTGCTCTTGTAGACTCTGCTTGGCTATGGGGAGGCCAGCAGTATCGGCCTCGGTGCGTATGTGTGAGTCAGCTCGCTTTTGGTTATGTTGCGTTTGGTTAGGTTAGGTGAGGATACCTTACACTTTTGCGCTATACACTGCTCTTCGGCGGATTTCTGCGCTCTACATTGCTCTAACTATACTCTGCTCGGCTCTGAAGAGGACAGTAGTCGCGGTCTCGGTACGTTAGCTTGAGCTTGGCTACGTTTGGTTAGGTTAAGCTTGTTTGTGTTAGGTTTGAATAGCTCCGACTTTCGTGGTATAAACAGTAGTTCGGTGAATTTCAGCGCCCTACTGTGCTCTAATATGTACTGCTTAGCTATGGGTACGCAAGCAATGCGCCTCTCGTCTCGTTAGGTATAGTTACTCTACGTTCGGTTAGGTTAGGTTAGGTCATGATAGGATAGGATGTCTTCGAATTCTGTGCTGTACACAGCAATTTGTTTGCCTTCTGCGCTCTACTGATCTCTAGTATATTCTACTTGGCTATTCGGAGGGCAGCCGCAGCTGTCTCGGCACGTTGTACGTTACGCTGTGGTACGTGGCGTATGGTTAGGTTACGTTTGGAGAGCGTAGAAGAGGATGGCTGTGGCTATTGTGCTACACGCTGATATTCGGTGTATTTCTGCGTTCTCCATTGCCCTACTAAACTCCACTCGACTCCCTGGGGGCCAGCAATAGTGGTCGCGGCACGTTACATCTAGTTAGGCTACGTTCAGTTAGGTTAGGTTAGGAGAGGTTAGGTTAGGTTTTCTTTGACTTTTGTCCAATACACTGCTATATGGAGGCTTTCTGCACACTACTGTGCTGTAGCATATTCTGCCTGGCTCTGGGGAGGCTAGCAACAGTGGCATCTGCACGTGAGCTCAGTTAGGTTGCGCTTAGTTATACTACGTTTGAATATGTTAGGAGACGATAGCTTGGACTTTTGTGTTTCGCATCGCTATTCCTTCGATTTCTATAACCTACGTTGCTCTACAAATTCTGCTCGACTCTGGGGTGCCCAGTCACAGTGGTCTGGGGCTGTTATGTTGTGTCAGGCAATATTTGGCTACGTTACTTTTGTTTGGGTTGGGATAGGATAGATATGACTTTCGTGGTACACACTGACATTCGGTGGATCCCTCAGCTCTGCTGTGCTCCACTATATCCTGCTCGGTCGCGGGGAGTCCAGCAATAGCGGTCGCGTCACGATATGTTGATTCAGGTTACGCTCGTAGAGGTTGGATCAGGTTAAGTTACGTCAGGATTGCTTCAATT
>NW_016945115.1:758-1611 GCF_001483705.2 Eufriesea mexicana | reverse complement strand
AAAATTGAGTTTTCCAGCCAGATTCTACTGCATTGCAAAGGCTATAGCACTCGGATCGGATCTTTGCTCCGTACCTATGCAAGGAAGTTATCTCACCACGAAATTAGTCGAAAATGTCAATAAAATTGATTTTTCCATGTAGATTCTATTGCATTGCAATGCCTACTGCACGCCAATAGAATCTATCCTACTTGTATATGTGAGAATGTTATCTCCCCACGATATTAGCCGAAAATGTCAATAAAATTGAATTTTCCAACCACACTCTATATCATAGCAATGTCTGCAGCACGCCAATAGAATCTATCCTACTTATATATGCGAAAATGTTATCTCACCACGATATTATTCGAAATTGTCAATAAAATTGAATCTGCCAAACACATTCTATATCATTGCAATGGCTATAGCAGGCCAGTAGTATCTTTCCTCCTTATTTATGCAAGAAGGGCAGCTCACCACAATATTAGTGGATGATGTCAATAAAATTGAATTGTGCAACCACAATCTATATCATTGCAATGTCTACAGCACGCCAATAGAATCTGCCCTGCTAATTTCGGCAAGAAAGATAGCTCACCACGATAATAGTCGATACTGTCAATAATATTGAACTTCCCAGCAAGATTCTATAGAATTGCAAAGCCTATAGCTCGCCAAAACTATCTTTCCTCCTTATTCTTGCGAGAAAGTTAACTCGGAAGGATATTAGCCGAAAATGTCAATAAAATTGAATTTTCCTACCAGATTCTATTGCACTGCGAAGGCTATAGCAAGCCAATAAAATCATTCATCCTTTTTTATGAAAGAAAGATAGCTCACCACGATATTAGTCGAAACTGTCATTGAAATT
>NW_016945115.1:427-654 GCF_001483705.2 Eufriesea mexicana | reverse complement strand
CGAAAATGTCAATAAAATTGAATTTTCCGGCCAGATTCTATAGCATTCCAATGGTTATAGCATGCCAATATAATCTTTCCTCCTTGCTTATGCAAGAAGGTTAGCTCACCATGATATTAGTCCAAAATGTCAATAAAATAGAACTTGCCAGCCACGTTCAACTGCATTGCAATGTCTACAGCACGTCAATAGAATCTACCCCGCTTATTTAGGCGACAAAGTTATCT
>NW_016945115.1:0-311 GCF_001483705.2 Eufriesea mexicana | reverse complement strand
TGCAAGAAAGTTAGCTCTCCACGGAATTAGTCAAAAATGCTAATAAAATAGAGTTTTCCAGCCAGATTCTGCTGCATTGCAAAGGCTATAGCACTCCGTACGGATCTTTCCTCCGTACCTATGCAAGGAAGATATCTCGCCACGAAATTAGTAGAAAATGTCAATAAAATTGAATTTTCCAGGAAGATTCTGTTTCATTGCAATGCCTATAGCACGCCAATAGTATCTATCCTACTTCTATATGCGACAAAGTTATCTCACCACCATATTAGCCGAAAATGTCAATAAAATTGAATTGTCCCACCACAATC
>NW_016945114.1:0-992 GCF_001483705.2 Eufriesea mexicana | reverse complement strand
GATCGCCTAACGCCTACAATCCAATGGCAAGACCAGCCATCTACTTGCCAGAGAAGAGGTCTACTCGAAATCTATAACCTGTTATAACTTGTTGAATAGATCTCTTAACGCCTTCAATCCAATGACAAGTACAGCCATCTCCTTGCCAGAGAATAAGTCTATTCAAAATATGTAACCTGTTATAGCTTGGTGAAAAGGTCGCCTAACGCCTTCAACCCAATGGCAGGTACAGCGATCTACTTGCCAGAGAATAGGTCTATACAAAATCTAAAATTGGTGAATAGATCGCCTAACGCCTTCAATCCAATGACAAGTACAGCCATCCACTTGCCAGATGATATATCTATACAAAATCTATATTCTGTGATATCTTGGTGAATAGTTCGCCCAACACCATCAATCCTATGGCAAGCGCAGCCATCTACTTGCCAGAAAATAGGTATATTGAAAATCTATAATCTGTTATAGCCTGGAGAAAGCATCGCCTAACGCCTACAATCCAACGGCAAGTACAGCCACCTAGTTTCCAGAGAATAGGTCCAGTCAGAACATATAACCTGTAATATCTTGGTGAATAGAACGTCTAACGCCTTCATTCCAATGGCAAGTACAGCCACCTAGTTTCCAGAGAATAGGTCTAGACAGAACCTATAGCCTGTAATATCTTGGTGAATAGATCGTCTAACGCCTTCATTTAATGGCAAGAACAGCCATCTACTTGCCAGAGAATAAGTCTATTCAAAACCTATAAGCTGCCATAGCTTGGTGATTAGATCGCCTATCGCCTGCAATCCAATGGCATGTACCGCCGGATACTTGTCAGGGAAAAAGTCTATTCAAAATCTATAATCTGTTGTAGCTTGGTTAATAGGTCGCCTAACGTCTGCAACCAATGGCATGTACTGCCATCTACTTGACTGAGAGTAAGCCTATTCAAAACCTATAAGCTGCCATAGCTCGGTGAATAGATCGTCCAACACCTTCAATCCAAT
>NW_016945113.1:0-220 GCF_001483705.2 Eufriesea mexicana | reverse complement strand
TGTGCTACGATTGGATGTGTCGTGATTGGTGAGGTTAGCATATGATAGCTTTGACTTCTGTTCGATACACCGCCATCCGCTGGTACCTGCGCTCTACTGTGTTCCAATATTTTCTGCTTGGCTCTGGCGAGGCCAGGAATAGTGGTATCGGTACGTTAGGTTGAGTTATGTTACGTTTGCCTACGTTAGGATATGTCAAACTCGGTCAGGTTATCTTTGA
>NW_016945112.1:0-507 GCF_001483705.2 Eufriesea mexicana | reverse complement strand
TAGCATAGCCAAACGTAACGTAGCTCAACCTAACGTGCAGGGACCACTATTGCTGGCCTACCCTGGGCCAAGCAGAATGTTCTAGAGCACGGAAAAGCGCTGAAATCCGCAGCATTACAGTGCATAGCGCAACAGCCAAAGTTATACGAACCTTACCTGAACCAACTTAGACTAACCAAACTTAACGTAACTCAACGCAACATGCCGAAACCACCATTGCTGTCCTCCTCAAAGCCAAGAAGAAGATAATAGAGCACAGTAGAGCGGAGAGAGCCATCGAATAGCAGTGCACGGCACAAAAGTCGAAGCTACCCTGTCCTAACCTGAACAACTGTAACATAAGAGAACGTAGCCTTACTCAGGCTAATATGCCGAGGACGCTACTGCTCTCCTCCCCTGAGCCAAGTAGAGAGTACTAGATCTCGGTACAGCGCAGAAATCAGCTGCATTGCTAGGTATTGCACAAAAATGGAACATACCCTAACATAACCTGACTTACCCTTGCAT
>NW_016945111.1:0-2426 GCF_001483705.2 Eufriesea mexicana | reverse complement strand
ATGCTACGTTTGGCTACGTTAGGATAAGTTACTCTGTCTTTTGTGCCGTACACGGCTATTCGGAGGATTTCTGCCCCCTACTGCGCTCTATTAGGTTCTGATTGGCTCTGGGGTGGCCAGAAATGGTGGTCTCTGCAAGCTAGTTTGAGCTACGTTACGTTTCGTTAGGTTGGGGGAGGAAGGTCTGGTTAGGGTGTCCTTGTCATTTCTTCGGTTCACTGATATACGGTGGAAACCTCAGCTCTACATTGCTCTACTATAATCGGCTCGACACTGAGAAGGCGAGCAACAGTGGACGCGGCACTTAATTCTGTGTTAGGCTATGCTTGGTTAGGTTATGTTAGGTTAAGTTTGTATAGCATTGCTTTTACTTTTGTGATGTACGCTGCTATTCTGAGGATGTCTGCGCCCTACGTTGCCCTACAATTCTCTGCTCGAATCTGGGCATAGGAGCAATGGCGATCGTGGCATGTTACGTATGGTTATGTTACGTTCGGTTAGGTTAGGGTATATTAAGTTCGTTAGGATGGTTCCGACCTTCGTGCTATGCACTTTTATACGGTGGATTCCAGTGACGTTCTGTGCTCTACTACATTCAGATTGGCTCTGGGGTTGCCAGCAGCGGCGACCGCGGGACGTTCTATTAAGTTAGGTTACGTTTGGGTACATTACCTTTGGCTGGGTTAGGATAGGCTACATCGACTTTTGTGCATTACACTGCAGTTACGTGGGTTTCTGTGATCTGCTGTGATCTAATGTATTCTGCAAGGCTCTGGGGATGCCAGACGTAGAAGCAGATGCCTATTCGGTGAATTTCTGCGCTCCATATTGATCTGCTATGCTCGTCTCGACCCTGCGGAGGCGAGCAACAGCGGTCGCGGCACGTTAGTTGTGTTACGTTACGTTTGGTTAGGTTACATTAGCTTAGGCCAGGTCTGGATATATTCACTTTTGTGCTATACATTGCCATTCCATGGATTTCTGCGCTCTACTTTCCTCTAGTAAGTTTTGGTCAGCTATGGGGTGGCCAACAATTGTGGTCGTGGTGCGATAGATTAATCTCTGTCGCGTTTGTTTGTTAATGTTGGACATATAAGGATAGGGTAGCTGTGACTCTTGTGCTATGCACTGCTATTCGGTGGACTTCTGCGCTCTAGTGCGCTCTAGTATGTTCTGCTTGGCTCCGGGGTGGTCAGCAATAGTGATCTCGGCCCGTTATGTCGAGCTATGCTACTTTCGGTCATGTTACGTTTGTTGTGGTTAGGATAGTATGGTCTTGGCCTTTGTGCTTTACACTGCTGTCCGCGGATTTCTGCGCTCTAGTGCGTTCTAATATATTCTGCTTGGCTCTGGCGGCACATTAGGTTTTGCTATATTTCGTGCGGTTAGGTTAGGTTAGGCTTGTTTGGTTATGGTGGCTTCGACTTTCGTACTATACAATTTTATTCGGTAGACTCCTGAGATCGACTGCGCTCTTCTACATTCTGCTGGGCTCTGAGGCGTCCGCGTGCTGTGGCCGCGGCACGTTGCGCTGAGCTGTGCTACGCTTGGTTGTGTTAGGTTAGGTCATGTTATGTCAGGGTAAATACGGCCTTTGTGCGACTCACTGCAGTGCGGTGGATTTCCGCGCGCTAATGTGCTCTGGTACGTTCTGGTCATCTCCGTAGGGGCCAGCAATAGTGGTCTCGTAATATTAGGTTGAATTAGATTACGTTCGGGCTTGTCACGTTTGCTATGTTAGTATAAGCTACTTTGAGTTTTGTGCTATACTCCGCCATTCGGCGGGTTTCTGCGCTCCAATGTGCTATAATATGCTCTGCTTGCTTCCGGCGTGGCCAGCAATAGTGATCTCGGCACGTTAGGTTAGGTTAGGTCAGGTTTGGTTTGGTTCGGTTGTGGTTGGGAGAAGTTTGGTTAAGATAGCATGGATTTTCGTGCTTTACACTGCTTTTCGGTGGATTACTGTGCTCTACCCTGCTCTACTATATTTTGCTAGGCTATGTGGAGGCCAGAAGCGGTGGTCGCTACACGTTAGGATGAGTTACGTTACGTTTGGTTAGGTTAGGTTATGTCAAGTTGTGTCAGGATGTCCTCCACTTTTGTGCTCTTCACTGCAGTGCGGAGAATTTCTGCTGACTACTGTGCTCTGGTAAACTATACTTGTCTCTCTGGTGGTCAGCAATAGTTGTCTCGTCATGTTTGGTTGAGTTGTGTTTCGTTTGGATATTAACGCTCGGCTAGGTTAGGATAGGCTACTTCGACTTTTGTGCTTTACACTGCTATTCCTTAAGTTTCTGTGACCCTCTGCGAACTACTGCATTCTTCTCTTCTCCGGAGAGGCCAGCAATAATCTTCTCGTCATATATGGTTGAGTTCGGGTAATTTTGGATGTGTTACGTTTGGTGAGGTTAGGACAGGATAGCGTA
>NW_016945110.1:0-264 GCF_001483705.2 Eufriesea mexicana | reverse complement strand
TCTGCGGAAGCCAGCCATACTGGACGCGGCGCGTTAGGTCGAGTTAAATTTCGTTTGGTTAGGCTACGTTAGTTCCGGTTAGATTACGATGTCTTTGACATACGTGATACACGCTGACATCCTATGGACCCCTTCGGCCTACTCTCCTTCAATACGCCCTACTAGGTGATGGGGATGCCAGCAATTGTGATCGATCACTTTAGGTTGGGACTGGTTACGATGGGATCTGTTAGGTTAGGTCACTTCAAGTTGGTATATCTCTTC
>NW_016945109.1:0-280 GCF_001483705.2 Eufriesea mexicana | reverse complement strand
GTATAGCAGTATATACAACGAAAGTCAAAGCTATGCGAACATAACCCAGCCTAACGTAACCTACCACACTTAGCATAACTTAGCCTCACGTGCCGATACCACTGCTGCTGTCATCCTCAGGGTCAGGTAGAGCGTATTAGAGGAGAGTAGCGGGAAGAAGTCCATGGAATCGCAGTGTACCGCAGAAAACTCGAAACCATCCAATCTAGACCAAAGGCAACATAACATAACCAAACGTACCGTATCTCAGCCAAAAGTGCCGAGATCACTATTATTGGCC
>NW_016945108.1:0-835 GCF_001483705.2 Eufriesea mexicana | reverse complement strand
ACAGCAGGGCGCCGGAATCCACCGCATTGTAGTGCATAGCACAAGAGTTAGACATACCCTGACACAACATGACATAAACTAACCTAACCAAACGTAGTGCAACTTAGCATGACATGTCGAGACAAACATGTCTTGCAACTTAGCATGACATGTCGAGACAAACATGTCTGGTCTCCCCAGAGCCAAGCTGAGCATATTAGTGCACATCAGAGCACAGAAGTCCACCGAATAGCTGTGAATAGCACAAGAGTCTAAGCTATTCCATCCTAACCTAACCAAACGTAACGTAAGGATACGAAGCGGAACTCAACGTATCGTGCCGAGACCACCAGTGCTGGTCTACGCAGGCCCAAGCAGAATACACTACAGCACAGCAGAGCGCAGAAATCCACGGCACTGTTGTGTACAGCGCAAAAGTCTAAAGTATCCTGACCTAACCTGTCCTTACCTAACCTACCCAAACGTAGAGTAACTCATCATAACTTGACGCGTCCAATGTTGCTTGGCTTCCCAGAGCCATAGAGAACATATTAGGGCACAGTCGACAGCTGAAATCCTCCGAAAAGCAATGCAAAGCACAGAAGTCACGGCTATCGTATCCAAACATCACCTAACCTATCATAACCGAACGTATCCTAACTCGTACTATCGTGCCGAGGACACTATTGCTGGTCTCCCCAAAGCCAAGTAGAATATCCTTGAGCAGAGTAGAGAGCAGAGGTCCACCGTATTGCAGTGTATTACGCAAAAGTCAAAGATACCCTAAACTAAGATGACATAACTTACCCTAACGAAACGTAGCCTAACTGAACATAGCTTGCCGCGACATCTATTA
>NW_016945107.1:0-709 GCF_001483705.2 Eufriesea mexicana | reverse complement strand
GAATCTTTTCTCCTTATTTATGCAAGAAAGTTTGCTCACAACGGTATAAGTTGAAAATGTCAAAAAAAAGTATTCCCCAGTCCGTCTCTATAGCATTGCAATGGCTGTGGCACGCCAATAATACCTGTCATCCTTATTTATGCAAGAAAGTAACCTCACCACGACATTATTCGAATATGTCAATAGAGCTGAACTTCCCGGCCAGATCCTGTAGCAATGCAATGGCTACAGCACGTCAATAGAATCTTTCCTCCTTATTTATTCACGAAAGATAGCTCAACACAATATTAGTTGAAAATGGCAATGAAATTGAATATTCCAGCCAAATTAAAAAGCATTGCAATGGGTATAGCACGCCAATGGAATCTTTCCTCCTTATTTATGCAGGACAGCTACCTCACCACGACATAAGTCGATAATGTCAATAAAATTGAATTTTCCTGGCAGATTCTATAGCATTGCAATGGCTATGGCGCACCAATAGAGTCTATCCTCCTCATTTATGGATGAAAGTTAGTTCACCACGATATCAGTCGAACATGTCAGAAGAATTGAATTCTCCAGCGAGATCCTATAGCAATGCAATGGCTATTGCACGCCATTGGAAACTTTCTTCATTATTTATGCAAGATAGCTAGCTCACCACGATATTTGTCGAAGATGTCAATGAAATTGTATTCCCCAGCCTGATTCTATTGCATTGCAATGG
>NW_016945106.1:667-8789 GCF_001483705.2 Eufriesea mexicana | reverse complement strand
TTGAACAAAACTAGCTCACCACGATATTAGTCGAAAATGTCAATAAAACTGAATTTTCCAGTCGGAGTCTATCGAATTGCAATGGCTATAGCATGCCAATAGAATCATTCCTCCTTACTTATGGATAGATATTAGCTCACCACGGTATTAGTCGAAAATGTCAATAAAATTGAATTTTCCAGTCAAATACTGTAGCATTTGAACGGCTATAGCATGTCAATAGTATCTTTCCTCCTTATGAACGCAAGAAAATTGCCTCACCACGATATAAGTCGAAATTGTCAATAAAATTGAATTTTCCAGGCAGATTCTATAGAATTTCAACGGATATAGTACGCCAATAGTATCTATCCTCCTTATTTATTGAACAAAATTGTCTCACCACGATATTAGTCGAAAATGTCAATAACACTGAATTTCCCAGTCAGATTCTATCGCATTGCAATGGCTATAGCATGCCAATAGAATCTTTCCTCCTTATTTATGCAAGAAAATTAGCTCACCACGCTATTAGTCGAGAATGCCAATAAAATTGAATTTTCCAGTCAGATTCTATTGCATTGCAATGGCTGCAGCATGCCAATAGAATCTTTCCTCCTTATTTATTGAACAAAATTGTCTCACCACGATATTAGCCGAAAATGTCAATAAAACTGAATTTTCCAGTCAGATTCTATCGCATTGCAATGGCTGTAGCATGCCAATAGAATCTTTCCTCCTTATTTATTCAAGAAAATTAACGCAGCACGGTATGAGTCGAGAATGCCATTAAAATTGAATTTCCCATTCGGATTCTTTCGCATTGCAATGGCTATTGCATTCCAATGTAATCTTTCTTCCTTATTTAAGCAAGAAAATTAGCTCAACACGATATTATTCCAAAATGCAATAAAATGGAGGTTTCCAAGCAGATTCTATGGCATCGCAATGGCTATAGCATGCCAATAGAATCTTTCCTCCTAATTTGTGGAAGGTAATTTTCTCACCACCATATTAGTCGAAAATGTCAAAAAAATTGAATTTTCCAGACAAATTTCATGGCATTGCAATGGCTACAGCATGCCAATGGAATCATTCCAACTTATTTGTGCAAGAAAATTAGCTCACCACGATATTAAACGAAAATGTCAATAAAATTGAATTTTCCAGTCAGATTCTACAGCATTTCAGTGGCTATAGCATGCCAATGAAATCTTTCCTCCTTATTTATGCAAGATAATTAGCGCAACACGATATTAGTTGAAAATGTCTATAAAACTGTATTTTCCTGTCAGATTCTATAGCATTGCAATGGCTATAAAGTGCCAATAGAATCTTTCCTCCTCATTTATTGAACAGAATTATCTCACCACGATATTAGTCGAAAATGTCAATAAAGCTGAATTTTCCAGTCAGTTTCTATCGCATTCCAATGGCTAGAGCATGCCATTACAATCTTTCCTCCTTATTTATTGAACAAAATTATCTCATCACGATGTTAGCCGAAAATGTCAATAAAACTGAATTTTCCAGTCAGATTTTATCGCACTGCAATGGCTGTAGCATGCCAATGGAATCATTCCTCCTTATTTATACAAGAAAATTAGCACACCACGATATTAGTCTAGAATGTCAATAAAATTGAATTTTCCAGCCAGGTTCTTTCGCATTGCAATGGCTACAGCATGCCATTAGAATCTTCCCACCTTATTTATTGAGCAAAACTATCTCACCACGATATTAGTCGAAAATGTCAATAAAACTGAATTTTCCAGTCAGATTCTATAGCATTGCAATGGCTATAGCATGCCATTAGAATCATCCCTTCTTATTTATTGAACAAAACTAGCTCACCACGATATTAGACGAAAATGTCAATAAAACTGAATTTTCCAGTCAGATTCTATCGCATTGCAATGGCTCCAGCATGTCAATATAATCTTTCCTCCTTATTTTTTCAAGAAAATTAACTCAGCACGGTTTGAGTCGTGAATGCCAATAAAATTGAATTTTCCATTCAGATTCTATCGCATTGCAATGGCTATTGCATTCCAATGTAATCTTCCTTCCTTATTTATGCAAGAAAATTAGCTCAACACGATATTATTCTAAAATGCAATAAAATGGAGTTTTCCAGTCAGATTCTATAGCATCGCAATGGCTATAGCACGCCAATAGAAACTTTCCTCCTAATTTGTGGAAGATAATTTTCTCACCACGATATTAGTCGAAAATGTCAATAAAATTGAATTTTCCATTCAGATTTCACGGCATTGCAATGGCTACAGCATGCCAATGGAATCTTTCCAACTTATTTATGCAAGAAAATTAGCTCACGACGATATTAAACGAAAATGTCAATGAAATTGAATTTTCCAGTCAGATTCTACAGCATTGCAATGGCTATAGCATGCCAATGGAATCGTTCCTCCTTATTTATACAAGAAAATTAGCACTCCACGATATTAGTCTACAATGTCAATAAAATTGAATTTTCCAGTCAGATTCTATCGCATTTCAATGGCTGTAGCATGCCAATGGAATCGTTCCTCCTTATTTATACAAGAAAATTAGCACACCACGATATTAGTCTACAATGTCAATAAAATTGAACTTTCCAGTCAGGTTCTTTCGCATTGCAATGGCCATAGCATGCCAATGTAAACTTTCCTCCTTATTTATGCAAGAAAACTAGCTCACCACGATATCAGTCGAAAATTTCAATGAAATGGAACTTTCAGGTCAGATTGTATAGCACTGCAATGGCTATAGCATGCTAATAGAATCATTCCTCCGTATTTATGGATGGAAATTAGCTCACCGCCATATTAGTTGAGAATGTGAATAAAATTGAATTTTCCAGTAAGATTTTACAGCATTGCAATGGCTCCAGCATGCCAATGGCATCTTTCCTCCTTATTTATGCAAGAAAACTAGATCACCACGATATTAGTCGAAAATGTCTATAAAATTGAATTTTCGGATCACATTTTATAACTTTGCAATGGCTATGGCGTGCCAATAGTATCTTTCCTCCTTGTATATGCAAGAAAATTAGCTCACCACTATATTGGTTGAAAATGTCAATAAAATTGAATTTTCCAGTCAGATTCTATAGCATTGCAATAGCTATAGCATGCCAATAGAATCCTTCCTCCTTATTTATTGAACAAAACTAGCTGACCACGATATTAGTCGAAAATGTCAATAAAATTGAATTTTCCAGGCAGATTCTACAGAATTTCAATGGCCATGGTACGCCAATAGTATCTATCCTCCTTATTTATTCAAGAAAATTAACTCAGCACGATGTTAGCCGAAAATGTCAATAAAACTGAATTTTCCAGTCAGATTCTATCGCATTTCAATGGCTGTAGCATGCCAATAGCATCTTTCCTCCTCATTTATGCAAGAAAACTAGATCACCACGATATTAGTCGAAAATGTCTAGAAAATTGAATTTTCCAGTCAAATTCTGTAGCATTTGAACGGCCATAGCATATCAATGGAATCTTTCCTCCTTATTAATGCAACAAAATTAGCTCACATAGATGTAAGTCGAAAATGTCATTAAATTGAATTTTCCAATCAGATTCTACAGCATTGCAAGGGCTATAGCATGCCAATAGAATCTTTCCTCCTTATTTGTTCAAGAAAATCAGCTCACCACGATATTTGTCGAAAATGTTTATAAAATTGAATTTTTCGGATCACATTCTATAACATTGCAATGGCTATGGCGTGCCAATAGTATCTTTCCTCCTTGTATTTGGAAGAATATTAGCTCACCACTATATTGGTTGAAAATGTCAATAAAATTGAATTATCCAGTCAGATTCTATAGCTTTGCAATAGCTATAGCATGCCAATAGGATCGTTCCTCCTTATTTATTGAACAAAACTAGCTCACCATGATATTAGTCGAAAATGTCAATAAAGCTGAATTTTCTAGTCGGATTCTATTGAATTGCAATGGCTATAGCATGCCAATCGAATCTTTCCTCCTTATTTATGCAAGAAAATTCGCACACCACGATATTGGTCGAGAATGACAATACAATTGAATTTTCCAGTCAGGTTCTTTCGCATTGCAATGGCTATAGCGTGCCAATGTAATCTTTCCTCCTTATTTATGCAAGAACACTAGCTCACCACGATATTAGTCGAAAATTTCAATAAAATGGAATTTTCAGGGCAGATTCTATAGCATTGCAATGGCTATAGCATGCTAATAGAATCATTCCCTCTTATTTATGGATGGAAATTAGCTCACCACGACATTAGTTGACAATGTCAATAAAATTGAATTTTCCAGTCAGATTTTATAGCAATGCAATGGCGCCAGCATTCCAATAGAAACTTTCCTCCGTATTTATGCAAGAAATCTAGCTCACCACGATATTAGTCGAGAATGTCAGTAAAACTGATCTTTCAGAACAGAGTCTACAGCATTGCAGAGGCTACAGCATGCCAATAGTATCTTTCCCTCATATTCATGCAAGCAAATTAGCTCATCACGATATTAGTCGAAAATTTCAACAAAATTGAATTTTCCAGTCACAATGTATTGCATTCCAATGGCAATAGCATGCCAATAGAATCTTTCCTCCTTATTTATGGAAGAAAATTTGCTCACCACTATATTAGTTGAAATTGTCAACAAAATTGAATTTTCCAGTCAGATTTTATAGCATTGCAATGGCTCCAGCATGCCAATAGAATCTTTCCTCCTTGCTTATTCCTGAAAATTTGCTCACCACGGTATTAGTCGAGAATGCCAATATAATTGTATTTTCCAGTCAAATTCTATAGCATCGCAATGGCTACAGCATGCCAATAGAATCTTTCCTCCTAATTTATGGAAGATTATTAGCTCAACACGATATTAGTCGAAAATGTCAATAAAATTGAATTTTCCAGTCAGATTTCATGGCATTGCAATGGCTTTAGCATGCCAATGTAATGTTTCCAACCTATTTATGCAAGAAAATTAGCTCACCACGATATTATACGAAAATGTCAATAAAATGGAATTTTCAGGTCAGATTCTATAGCATTGCAATGGCTATAGCATGCCAGTAGGATCATTCCCCCTTATTTATGGATGGAAATTAGCTCACCACGATATTAGTCGACAATGCCAATAAAATTGAATGTTCAGATCAGATTCTACAGCATTGCAGTGGCTACAGCGCGCCAAAAGTATCTTTCCCCCTTATTCATGCAAGCAAATTAGCTCTTCACGATATTAGTCGAAAATTTCAACAAAATTGAATTTCCCAGTCACATTGTATAGCATTGCAATGGCTATAGCATGCCAATAGAATCTTTCCTCCTTATATATGGAAGAAAATTAGCTCACCACCATATTAGTTGAAAATGTCAATAAAATTGAATTTTCCAGTCACATTCTATAGCATTGCAATGGCTATAGCATGCCAATAGAATCTTTCCTCCTTATTTATTGAACAAAATTAGCTCACCACGATATCAGTCGAAAACTTCAACAAAATGTAATTTTCAGTACAGATTCTATAGCATTGCAATGGCTATAGCATGCCAATAGTATCATTCCTCCTTACTTATGGATGGAAATTAGCTCACCACGATATTAGTTGACAATGTCTATAAAATTGAATTTTCCAGTCAGGTTTTATAGCAATGCAATGGCGCCATCATTCCAATAGAATCTTTCCTCCTGATTTATGCAAGAAATCTAGCTCACCCCGATATTAGTCGAAAGTGCCAATAAAATTGTATTTTCCAGTCAGACTTTATAGCATTGCAATGGCTCCAGCATGCCAATAGCATCTTTCCTCCTTATATATGCAAGAAAACTAGCTCACCACGATATTAGTCGAGAATGTCAATAAAATAGAATTTTGCAGACATGTTCTTTCGCATTGCAATGGCTATAGCATGCCAATGTATTCTTTCCTCCTTATTTATGCAAGAAATCTAGCTCACCACGATATTAGTCGAGAATGTCAATAAAATTGAATTTTCAGATCAGAGTCTACAGCATTGCAGTGGCTACAGCATGCCAATAGAATCTTCCCCCCTTATTCATGCAAGAAAATTAGCTCACCACGATATTAGTCGAAAGTGCGAATAAAATTGTATTTTCCAGTCAGATTCTATCGCATTGCAGTAGCTACAGCATGCCAATGTAATCATTCCTCCTCATTTATGCAAGATAATTAGCACAACACGATATTAGTCGAAAATGTCAATATAATTGAATTTTCCAGGCACATTCTATACCATTACTATGGCTATACCATGCCAATAGAATCTTTCCTCCTTATTAATGGAAGAAAACTAGCTCACCACTATATTAGTTGAAAATGGCAACAAAATTGTATTTTCCAGTCAGATCTTATAGCATTGAAATGGCTCCAGCATGCCAATTGATTATTTCCTCCTTATTTATTCAAGAAAATTAGCTCACCATGGTATTAGTAGAAAATGTTAATCAAATTCAATTTTCGGATCACATTGTTCAGCATTGCAGCGGCTATAGCATGCCAAAAGAATCTTTCCCCCTTATTCATGCAAGCAAATTAGCTCACCATGATATTAGTCGAAAATGTCAATAAAATTGAGTTTTCCAGTCAAATTCTATAGCATGTGACCGGCTATAGCATGTTTATAGTATCTTTCCTCCTTATTGACGCAAGAAAATTAGCTCACCACGATATAAGTCGAAATAGTCAATAACATTAAATTTTCCAGTCAGATTCTATAGATTTTCAATGGCTACATCATGCCAATGGAATCTTTCCTCCTTATTTATGCAAGATAATTAGCGCATCACGATATTAGTTGAAAATGTCAATAAAATTGAATTTTCCAGTCAGATTCCATAGCATTGCAATGGCTATAGCATGCCAAAAGGATCTTTCCTCCTTCTTTATTGAACAAAATTAGCTCATCAGGATATTAGTCGAAAATGTCAATAAAATTGAATTTTCCGTTCAGATTCGATAGCATTGCAATGGCTATAGCATGCAAATAGAATCTTTCCTCCATATTTATTGAACAAAATTAGCTCTCCACGATGTTAGTCGAAAACGACAATAAAACTGAATTTTCCAGTCAGACTCTATAGCATTGCAATGCCTATAGCATGCCAATAGAATCTTTCCTCTTTATTTATACAAGAAAATCAGCACACCACGACATTACTCGCAAATGTCAATAAAACTGAATTTTCCAGTCAAATTCTATAGTATCTCGGCGGCTATAGCATGCCAATGGAATCTGTCCTTATTTATGCAAGATAATTAGCGCACCACGGTATTAGTTGAAAATGTCAATAAAATGTAATTTTCAGGACAGATTCTATAGCATTGCAACGGCTATAGCATGCCAATAGTATCATTCCTACTTACTTATGGACGGAAATTAGCTCACCACGATATTAGTTGACAATGTCTATAAAATTGAATTTTCCAGTCAGATTTTATAGCAATGCAATGGCGCCATCATTCCAATAGAATCTTTCCTCCTGATTTATGCAAGAAATCTAGCTCACCACGATATTAGTCGAAAGTGCCAATAAAATTGTATTTTCCAGTCAGATTCTATCGCATTGCAGTAGCTACAGCATACCAATGTAATCCTTCCTCCTCATTTATGCAAGATAATTAGCTCAACACGATATTAGTCGAAAATGTCAATGAAATTGAATTTTCCGGTCACATTCTGTAGCATTGCAATGGCTATAGCATGCCAATAGAATCTTTCCTCCTTATTTATTGAACAAAATCAGCTCACCACGATATCAGTCGAAAACTTCATCAAAATGTAATTTTCAGTACAGATTCTATAGCATTGCAATGGCTATAGCATGCCAATAGAATCTTTCCTCCTTATTTATTGAACAAAATCAGCTCACCACGATATCAGTCGAAAACTTCATCAAAATGTAATTTTCAGTACAGATTCTATAGCATTGCAATGGCTATAGCATGCCAATAGTATCATTCCTCCTTACTTATGGATGGAAATTAGCTCACCACGATATTAGTTGACAATGTCTATAAAATTGAATTTTCCAGTCAGGTTTTATAGCAATGCAATGGCGCCACCATTCCAATAGAATCTTTCCTCCTGATTTATGCAAGAAATCTAGCTCACC
>NW_016945106.1:0-589 GCF_001483705.2 Eufriesea mexicana | reverse complement strand
ACCAATGTAATCCTTCCTCCTCATTTATGCAAGATAATTAGCTCAACACGATATTAGTCGAAAATGTCAATGAAATTGAATTTTCCGGTCACATTCTGTAGCATTGCAATGGCTATAGCATGCCAATAGAATCTTTCACCTTATTCATGCAAGCAAATTAGCTCATAGCGAGAATAGTTGAAAGTGCCAATAAAATTGTATTTTCCAGTCAGACTTTATAGCATTGCAATGGCTCCAGCATGCCAATAGCATCTTTCCTCCTTATATATGCAAGAAAACTAGCTCACCACGATATTAGTCGAGAATGTCAATAAAATAGAATTTTCCAGACATGTTCTTTCGCATTGCAATGGCTACAGCATGCCTAGCATGCCAATGTAATCTTTCCTCCTTATTTATGCAAGAAAATTAGCTCACCACGATATCAGTCGAAAATTTCAATAAAATGGAATTTTCCGGTCAGATTCTATTGCATTGCAATGGCTATAGCATGCAAATAGAATCTTTCCTCCTTACTTATGGATGGAAATTAGCTCACCACGATATTAGTTGAAAATGTCAATAAAATTGAATTTTCCAGTCACATTCT
>NW_016945105.1:0-2175 GCF_001483705.2 Eufriesea mexicana | reverse complement strand
CAGTAGATCAGAGAAATCCACCTGAAAACAGTGTATAGTAGGAAAGTAAAAGGTATACTAACCAAACTCGACCTTGTCTAGCCGAAACAAACGTAACGTAACCCAACCTAACGTGCCACGACCACTATTGCTCTCCCCTCCCCCCCCCCAGTGTCGAGCAGAGTATGGTAGAGCAGTATAGAGCGAGGAAATCCACCGAATAGACGTGCAAAGCACAAAAGCCCAGGGTACCTTAACCTAACATGGCATAACTCAATATATCTTGCCGCGGACGATATTGATGGCCTTCGTAGAGCCAAGCGGAGAATATAAGAACGCACTAGAGCGCAGGTATCCACCGAATAGTAGTGTATAGCACAAAGGTCGGACTAGCCTATCCTAACGTAGCCAAACGTAGCGTAACCAAGCGTAACCTAACTAAAGCTATCAGGACGAGACCACAATTGCTGGCCTCCAAAGAGGCAAGTCCAATGTACTAGGGAGCAGTTGTGCGCAAAAGTCTACCGCACTGTAGTGAATAGCACAAATGTCGAGGATACCCTGAACTAACCTAACCTAACCAAACGAAGCAGAACTCAACATAACGTGCGGCGCCCGGAATTGATTGTCTTCGTAGATACAAGCAGAGAGTGTTAGAACACATAGGAGCGCAGTGATCCACCGAATAGCAGTGCACAGCGTAAAATTCGAAGTAGCACATTCTAACCTGGCTAAACGTAACACACCAAAACGGAGCATTACCCAATCTAACACGACGGGACCGCTATTGATGGCCTCCACAGAGGCAAGCGGAATTTACAAGAGCGCAATATAGCGCAGAAATCCACCGCATCGCAGTGCATAGCGCATAAGCCGTAGATAAGCAACCAAAGCATAACCAAACCAAACCGAACGCAGCGTAGCTCAACACGTCGTGCCGCGAAAACTTTCCCAGGCCTTCCTTGAGGCAAGCAGAGTGCAGCAGAGGACACTAGATCACAGGAGCTCACCGAATATTTGTGCATAGTACGAAAGCCTGAGTAACCCTAACAGAACATAACGTAACCTAACATATCGAAACGGAACCTAACAAACCTGACGTGCCATGTCCACTATTGCTCGCCTCCAGAGTCGAGCAGAGTATAGTAGAGCAACGTACAGCGCAAAAATCCACCGCATAGGGGATTATGGTGCAAAAGTCAAAGATATGCTAACCGAGCCTTCCTAACCGAACCTAACGAAACGTAACCATACTCAACCTAACGTGCTGAGACAACTATTACTGTCCACCCCAGAGGAAAGCAGAGCATATAGCAGCACACAAGAGCGCAGAAGCCCACCGAATTGCGGTGTGAAGCTCAATAGACATATTAGCTTATCCTAACCTAGCCAAATGTAACATGACCAAACGTAACCTAACCCTACCTATCATGACGAGACCACTATTCCTGGGATCCACAGACGGTAGCAGAAATATTAGAACGCAGAATAGCGCAGAAACCCGCGGATGGGGGTATGTAGCACGAAAGTCAGAGCTAACATGTCCTAACCACACAAAGGTAACATATCCGAACGTAGCATAGCACAACCTAACGTGTCGAGACCACTATTGCTGGCCTCCCAGAGCCAAGCAAAGCATATTAGAGCACATTAGATCTCAGAAATCCTCCGTATAGCAGTGGAGAGCACAAGAGTCAAAATAGCCTAACCTAACCCAGCCAAGCGTGACATACCCGTACGTAATGTAACAGAACCAAATTTGCCGAGACCACTACTGCTGGCCTCCACGGAGACGAGCAGAACATATTACAGCACAGTATAGCGCAGAAGTTCATCGATTAGTAGCGTATGGCACATAAATCGAAGCAATCCTATCCTAACCTAACCAAACGTAACATAAGCAAACCTAATCATACTCAACCTAACCTGCTGCGACCGCTATTGCTTGCCTCCCCAGATTCGAGCAGAGCATAGTCTGACCTGACCAAACATAACCTAACATGACCTGGCCTAACCGGGCGTAACATGACCCCACCAGTCCTAACCTAAACTAACCTCACCTAACCTAACACATCCTACCCTAACCTAACCTATCCTACCCTAACCCAACCTAGCCTAATCCAACCTAACCTTACCAAACCTATCCTAACCAAACCTAACCTAACCTAACCTCACTTAACCTAACCTGATCTAACC
>NW_016945104.1:0-1461 GCF_001483705.2 Eufriesea mexicana | reverse complement strand
GTCTTTTGCGCAATACACTGCTACTCTTTGGATTTCTGCTCTCTCCTGTGCTCCAACATCTTCATTCTGGCACTGTGTATGTCAGGAATATTGGACCCGACACACTTAGCTGAGTTACACTACGTTTGGGTAGGATAGGTTAGGGTAAGTTTGGTTAGGGTGTCCCTCACTTTTGTGGTACGCAATGCAGTGCTGTGGATTCCGCCGCTCTATTGCGCTCCAGTATATTCTGCTTGGCTATGGGCAGGCCAGGAGCAGTGGTGGCGCCAAGTTATATTCAATTATGCTACGTTTGCTTAGGTAAAGTTAAGTGAAGTTGCGCTGGAATATTTACGGCTTTTGTGCCATTCACAGCAATACGGTGGTTTTCAGTCCTTTTTGTGCTCTAGTACACTCTGCTCGTCTCTATTGAGGCCAGCAACAGTGGTCTCGTCTTGTTAGACTGAAGTATGTTACGTCTGGGTATGTTACGTTTCATCAGATTCTGTTAGGCTACTCTGACTATTGTACTATTCTCTTCTATTCGGTAAATTCCTGCGCACTACTTTGCTCTAACATGTTCTGCTTGGATCTGGGGTGGACAGTAATAGCGGCCTCGGCACGTTAGGTTCAGTTACGTTTCGTTCTGTTAGGTCAAGTTAGGTGCGTTTGGTCAGGATTTCTTCGACTTTTGTGCTATACACTGCTACTCGGTGGATTTTTGCGCTCTACGTTGCTCTACTATACTCTGCTCGAATCCGCTGAGACCAGCAATTACGGTCGTTGCACGTTAGGTTGTGTTATGTTACGTTTGGTTAGGGTGTTTCTGACTTTTGTCTTTTAAACTGCTTTTCGGCCGATTTCTACGCTCTACGTTCCTCTGCTATACTCTGCTCGTCTCTGGGAAAGCTAGTAATAGTGGTATCAGCGGGTTAGGGTGAGTTAAGTTGCGCTAGGCTTAGCTTGGCTATGATATGTTTGGTCAGGATATCATTGACTTTTGTGCTATACAGGGATATGCGCTCGATTTATTTTCACTGCATTGTACTACTAGCATCTGCTGGAACCTGGTGAGGCCAGCTATAGCTGTCGCGGAATGTTTGGTTGTGATACGTTAGGTTTGGTTATGTTAAGTTTGGTTAAGTTTGGTTTTAGAAGCTTTGCCTTTCGTGTTGCACACTGCAATTCGGAGGGTCTCTGCGCTCTGCGTAGCTCTACTAAACTCTGCTGGACACACTGGAGGACAGCAATAGTGGTCGTGGCACGTTAGTGTGAGTTGTGTTCCGTTTGGCCTTACTAGACTAGGATATGTTTGGCTAGGATCGCTTTGAATTTCGTGCTATGCGCTGCTGTTCCGTGGATTTCTCCAATCTTCATGGCTCTTCTATACTCTGCTCGACTCTGGGGAGGCCAGCGATCGTGGTCTCGGCACGTTAGGTTAAGTTAGGTTGCGTTTGGTTATATTACGTTTGCATGGGTCAT
>NW_016945103.1:0-245 GCF_001483705.2 Eufriesea mexicana | reverse complement strand
CCTCCCCAGGGCCAAGCAGGAAGAACTGGAGAACGCAGGAATCCACCACACTGCAGTGCGTAGGACAAAAGTCGAAGATATCCTGGCATAACCTGTCGTATCATAACCTAACCGAACGCAGCAGAACTCAAATTAACTTGCTGGGACCATAACTGCTGGCCTACCCATTGCGAAGGAGAACCTGCTAGAGCACAGTAGAGAGCAGAAATCCACCGAATAGCAGTGTATAGCACAAAGGTCGTAGC
>NW_016945102.1:0-488 GCF_001483705.2 Eufriesea mexicana | reverse complement strand
TTGATTTTTGTGCAGTACACTGCTACTCGGTGGATTTCTGCGAACTACTCTGCTGTAATATGCACTGCTTGGCCCTGGGGTGGCCAGCAATTGCGGTCTCGGCACGATAGGTCTTGTGAAGCCACGTTCGGCTTTGTTACGATTGGTACGGCTAGGATGGGATAACATTGACTTTTAGGCTATACACCGCTATTCGAAGGATTTCTCTATTCGAAGGATTTCTGCGCTCCGACGTGCGGTAGTGTATTCTGCTTAACACTGGCGAGGCCAGATTTATTTGTTTCGGCACGTTAGCCTGAGTTATGCAGCGTTTGATTATATTTCGTTTGGTTATGTTAGGTAATGGTAGCATCTACTTTCGTGCTTGACACGGCGATTCGGCGGATGCCTGTGCTGTACGTTGCTGTACAATACTCAACTCGATTCTCGGGAGGCCAACAGTAGTGGTCGCCGTACGTTACGTTGAGCTTGGCTGCGTTAGGTTGGGT
>NW_016945101.1:0-1067 GCF_001483705.2 Eufriesea mexicana | reverse complement strand
TAGGTTAGGTTACGTTACGTTCGGTTAGGTTCGGATAGGTAAAGCTTGGTTAGATGGGTTACGCTACGTTTTGTGAGGTTAGGTAAGGTTGCGTTCGGTTAGGTTAGGTTAGGTTAGATTAGGTGAAGTTAGGTTAGGTTAGGTTGGGTTAGGTTAGTTTGGGTTAGGTTAGGTTTGGCTAGGTTAAGTTCGGTTAGGGTAGGTTAGGTTAGGTTAGGTGAGGTCACGTTGCGCCCGGTTAGGCAGGTCAGTTTTGCATGGGTTAGGTTAGGTTAGGATAGGATAGGTTAGGGTAGGATAGGTTAGGTTGGGTTAGATTAGGTTATGTTAGGTCACGCTTGGTTACGTTAGATTACGTTACGTTTGGATAGGTTGGGTAAAGTTAGGATAGGTTAGGCTAGGTTAGGTTGCGTTAGCTTAGGTTAGGTTAGGTTAGGTTACGTTAGGATAGGTTCGCGTAGGTAAAGTTTGGTTAGGTAGGTTACATTAGGTTTTGTGAGATTAGATTAGGTTAGCTTACGTTGGGTTTGGTTAGGTTAGGTTAAGTGAGGTCATGTTACGCCCGGTTAGGCCATGTCAAGTTTGGTTAGGTTAGGTTAGGTTCGGTATGGTCAGGACACGTCATCTTGCGTTAGGTTAGGTTAGGTTAGCTTAAGTTAGTATAGGTTAGGCTATGTTTGGTGAGGAAAAGTCCGATTAGGTTAGGTTAAGTTAGATTTGGTTACGTTAGGATAGGTTCGGATAGGTTCGGAATGGTAATGTTTGGTTAGGCAGGTTACATAAGGTTTTGTGAGATTAGGTTAGGTTAGGTTAGTTTATGTCGGGTTAGGATAGAATGGGTTAGGTTAGGTCGGGTTACGTTAGGTCGGCTTAGGTTAGGTTAGATCGGGTTACGTTATGTTTGGTTCGGATAGGTTAGGGTATGTTAGATTAGCTCGGGTTAGGTTGGGTTCGGTTAGGTTAGATCGGCCTACGTCAGATGGGCTTAGGTTATGTTAGGTCGGGTTAGGTTAGGTAAGGTTGGGTTAGGTTGGGTTGCGTTAGGTTAGGCTAGGTTATGTTAGGTT
>NW_016945100.1:0-284 GCF_001483705.2 Eufriesea mexicana | reverse complement strand
ATGTCAATGAAATTGAATTTTCCAGTCAGATTCTATAGCATTGAAATGGCTATAGCATGCCAATGGAGTCTTTTCTCCTTTTTTATGCAACAAAATTAGCACACCACGATATTAGTCGAAAATGTCAAGAAAATTGAATTTTCCAGTCAGATTCTACAGCATTGCAATGGCTATAGAATGCAAATAGGACATTTTCTCCTTATTTATGCAACAAAATTAGATCACCACGATATTATTCGAAAATGTCAATAAAATTGAATTTTCCTGTCAGATTCTATAGCATT
>NW_016945099.1:0-954 GCF_001483705.2 Eufriesea mexicana | reverse complement strand
GCGCGTTGCTTTGTATACCGAAAAAGTCAAACATACCCGAACCTTACATGACATAATCTAACCAAACAAATCGTAGCCCTACTCAACTCTTACATGACATAATCTAACCTAACAAATCGTAGCCCTACTCAACATGACGTGCCGAGACCGCTCTTGTTGTGCGCCACAGAGACAAGCAGCACATTCTAGAGCACACTAGAGCGCAGGAGCACACCAAATATACGTGTATAGCATGAAAGTCAAGCATATCCCATCCTAACATATCCAAACTTATCATAACCAAACGTAGCACGGCTCAAACTAACGAACCGCGACAACTGCTCCTGTCCGCCCCAGAGCAATGCAGAACGTACTAGAGGACACTAGGGCGCCGAAATCGGTTGGATCGCAGTGTATTTCACAAATGTCAAAGCTATACTAGCCTAACCTATCCAAATATATCATAAAAGAACGTAACTGGAAACGTTCTAACGCGCCCAGACGGCTATAGCTGACCTCCCGAGAGCAAAGCAGAACCTACTAGAGCACACCAGATCGCAGAAATCCACCGAAAAGCGGTGCATAGCACAAAAGCTGAAGCCATACTTTCTTAACTTATCAAATAATAACATAACCAAACGTAACATAATTCGAAGTGACGTGCCATGACCACTATTGCCGGCCTCCCAGAACAAAGCAGAATAAACTAGAGCACAGCAGAGCGCAGAAATCCAGTGCTTTGCAGTGTTTAGCACAAAAGTCAAACATTTCCTGACATAACCTTACCATACGTAACCCACCCAAACGCAGTGTGACACAACATAACATGACGAGACAAGTATTGCTGGCATCCGCAGAGCCAGGCAGAGCAGGTTAGATCAAGTTAGAGTGCAGGAGCCCACGGAGCAGCAGTGCATAGCACAGACGTCAAAGTATCCTAATCTAACCTAGCCTATCGTAACACATACGTACGTA
>NW_016945098.1:0-220 GCF_001483705.2 Eufriesea mexicana | reverse complement strand
CCATTGCAATGCTATAGAATCTGGCTGGAAAATTCAATTTTATTGACTTTATCGACTACTATTATGGTGACATAACCTTCTTATATATATAAGGAGGAAAGATTCTACTGGCGTACTATAGTCATTGCAATCCTATAGAATCTTGCTGCAAAATTCCATTTTGTTGACGTTTTCGACTAACATTGTCCTGAGCTAACTTTCTTGCATAAATAAGGAAGAA
>NW_016945097.1:0-529 GCF_001483705.2 Eufriesea mexicana | reverse complement strand
TAATGCTGGACTTGACAGAGTCGAGCAGTGCATAGTAGAGCGGTGAATCTACCGAGTTACAGTGTATACCACGAAAGTCGGAGGTATGCAAACCCAACCCAAACTAATATAACCTGACCGAACGTAGCCTAAATGATCCTAACGAGCCGGACCAGTAATTGCTGGCCTACAGAGGACCAAGCAGAATATATTAGAGCACAGTAGGACGCAGATATCGGCGGAACAACTGTGTATAGTATGAAAGTCGAAGCTATCCTAACCGTACCAATCATAACCTGGCACAACCGAACGTAACGTTATTCAACCTAAGGCGCCAAGACAGCTTTTGCTCGCATCCCCAGAGCCAAGCAGAATACGCTCGAGCAGAGTAGAATGCAGATATCCACAGAAAGCTGTGTAAGGCACAAACGTCAGTGCTATCTTGTCTTAACGTAACCAACCGTGACATAGCCGAATGCAACGTAATTGTACTTAACTTGCCACAGCCACTATTGCTGGCCTCCCAGAGCCGAGCAGAGCGTACTAGAGG
>NW_016945096.1:0-574 GCF_001483705.2 Eufriesea mexicana | reverse complement strand
AACTTTCTTGCATAAATAAGTAGGAACGATTCAATGGGCGTGCTATAGCCATTGCAATGCAATTAAATATGACTGGAAAGCTCAATTTTATTGAGTTTTGCGACTAACATCGAGGCGAGCAGACTTTATCGAATAAATAAGGAGGAAAGATTCTATTGGTGTGCTATAGCCATTTTAATTCAATATAATCTGACAGTAAAGTTCAATTTTATTGACATTTTCGACTAACATCGTGGTGCCAACCTTCTTGCACAGATAAGGAGAGAAGATTTTACTGCCGTGCTATAGCCATTGCAATGCAATTGAATCAGATTGGAAAGTTCAATTTTATTGACATTTCCCAATAATATCATGGTGAGCATCCATTCTTGCATAAATAAGGATGAAAGATACCGTTGCCTTGCTATAGCCATTGAAATACAATATAATCTGTCTGCAAAGTCCAATTTTACTGATATTTTCGACTAATATCGTGGTGAGCAAGCTTTCTTGCATAAATATGGTGGAAAGATTCTATTGTCGTGGTGTGGTCATTGCAATGAAATAGAACCTGACTTGAAAGTTTATCTTTATT
>NW_016945095.1:0-553 GCF_001483705.2 Eufriesea mexicana | reverse complement strand
TGGCCTATGCAGAGCAAAGCAGATCGTATTAGAGCACAATAGAGCGCAGAAGTCCACCGAATAACGGCGTATAGCAGGAAAGACCTGAAAGACAATGCAGCCTATCCTAACCTAACGAAGCGTAGCATATGCAAACGTAGCTAAACACAACCTATCGTGCCGAGACCACTTCCGCTGGCATACCCAGAGCAAAACAGAATATACTGGAGCTCAGTAGAAGACAGAAGTCCACGGAATAGTAGTGTACAGCACAAAAGTCAAAGCTATCCTATCTTAATATATCCAAACTTGACATAAACAAACGTGACATTACTTAAACTATCGAAACCCCGACCACTATTGACAGCCTCCACAGAGTTGAGCAGAGCTTAGTAGAGGACACTAGGGCGCAAAAGCACATAGAATCGCAGTGTATAGCACAAAAGTCATATCTACCCAGATCTAACCCAAGCTAACGTAACCTAACTAAACGTAGCCTATCCCAAACTAACGTGCCACGGCCGCCATTGTTCGCCTCCAAAGAGTCATGCGGAGTGTAGTAGAGCAACGTAGA
>NW_016945094.1:0-275 GCF_001483705.2 Eufriesea mexicana | reverse complement strand
CCTTCAATCAAATGGCAAGTACAGCCATCTTCTTGCAAGAGAATACGTGTATTCTAAATCTATGAACTGTTATAGCTTGGTGAATCGGTCGCCTAATGTCTTTAACCAATGGCAAGTACAGCCATGTACTTGCCAGAGTATAGGACTATTCAAGATCTAGAATCTGTTATAGCTTGGTGAATAGATCGCCTAACGCCTTCAATCCAATGGCAAGTACAGCCATCTGCTTGCCAGAGAATATGGCAATTCAAGATCTGTAATCTGTTATAGCTTGG
>NW_016945093.1:0-1052 GCF_001483705.2 Eufriesea mexicana | reverse complement strand
TACATTCTGCTTGGCTACGGGGAGGCCAGGAATTGTGGTCGCTGCACGTTATGTTGAGTTATGATACTTTTGGTTATGTCAAGTTAGGACAGGTTTTGCTGGGTTTTCTACATCTTTTGTGCTATGCACTGCAATGCGGTGGACATCCGGGCCCTACTGTGCTCTAGTACATTCTGCATATCTTTGTAGATGCCAGCAATTGTGGTCCCTTCGTGTCAGGTTGTGTTAGGATAAGTTTGGCTATGCTACGTTCGGTTAGGTTCAAACGGGCTACTTTGTCTTTTGTGTTATACACCGCTATTCTGTGGGTCTCCGCGATCCAATGTGCTATAAAATTCTCTGCTTGGCTCTGGGGAGGCCAAAAACAGTGGTCTCGGCACGTTAGGTTGAGAAAGGTTACATTCCGTTTGGTTAGGTTGGGTGGAAGGCTCGGTTAGGATTTCTTAAACTTTTGTACTATAGACTGGTTTTCGGTGGTTTTCTGCGCTCTACATTGCTCTACTACATTCTGCTCGACTCTAGAGAGGCGGGCAATAGCGGCCGTGGCACGTTAGGTCACGCTAGGTCACGTTCGGTTAGGTCAGGATAGGGTATACTTCGTTAGGTAAACTTCCACTTTCGTTCTGAACAAAACTATTCGGTGCATTTTTGTCATCCACTGCACTCTACTACATCCTGCTTGGCTATGGGCAAGCCAGGAGCAGTGGTAGCGGTACGTCATGTTGTGTTGTGCTACGTTTGGTTACGTTAGGATAGGTCAGGTTATGCTAGGGTATCTACGGCTTTTGTGCTATTCACCGCAATGCGGTGAGTTCCAGCGCTCTACTGTGCTCTAGTATATTCTGCTTGTCTCTGTGGTGGCCAGCAATACCTGCGACGACGTGTTTGGTTGGATTAGGTTCCGATTGGATGTGTTACGTTTGCCTAGGTTAGGATAGGCTACATAGACCTATGTGCTGTATGCTGCTATGCAGTGGATTTCTGCTTTCTAATGTGCTCTCATATGGGCTGCTTGGAGCTACAAATGCAATCAACAGCGTTCGCGGCACGTT
>NW_016945092.1:0-534 GCF_001483705.2 Eufriesea mexicana | reverse complement strand
AACAAACTAGAGCACATTGGATCACTGATTTCCACCGAATAGCAGTGAATAGCACAGAAGTAAGAGTAGTCTATCTCAGTCGTAACGTATCCAATCGTAGCCTATCGCGACATAACATGACGGGACCAGTATTGCTGACCTCCCAAGAGCCAAGCAGGGAATATTAGAACACAGTAATGCGCAGTATGCCGCGGAGAGCTGTGAATATCACAAAGGTCTAATCTATCCCATCCTAACATCACCAAACGAAACACAACAAAACGTAGCATAACACACCCTAACGTGTCGGGACCACTATTGCTGTCCAGCACAGCGCCAAGCGGATCGTACTAAACCGCCGTAGAGCGCAGATATTCACCGTACTGCAGTGCAAAGCAAAAAGGTAGAACTTACCCAAACCTAACCTGACCTAACCAGACCTAACCAAACGTTGTGTTACTCACCATACCGTGACGAGGAGAATATTGTTGACCTACGCAGAACCAGGCAGAACGTGTTGTGACACAGTAGAGAGCTGAAATCTTCCGAAGAGCA
>NW_016945091.1:0-553 GCF_001483705.2 Eufriesea mexicana | reverse complement strand
AGTATAGCACTGTCGCAGTCGGATTAACCACTTCATTGATGATTTATATACTATTGCAGTTCTGGAACGGAAAATGTCTGACCGATTACCGCTCTAGATGTTAACAAGGTACGTAACGGTACTGAGTATTGCCATCATGACTGTAATGTAGCCGATTCATTAATTTGATCACTGGTGACATAAGTTCCACATTCCATAGGACTTGAATAATCAGTGTGTATATCAGTTATGGCTATAGGTATTTACTATTCCCAGAAATGTAGACGGTACGTTCACCAGCAGAGCCATATGGCCGTTAGATTAATATGTTCTGTGATGAAATAATTCTATAGCAATTCTAGAATGACAAAGGACAGCTGCACTATAGATCGCGATATTTGCTACTGACGAAATAGTAATAAGTACAGACATAGTCACAGTACATTAGCCATCGGAATAATTTGTTCATTGATAACACAACTTTAACTGCAATTCCGGAATAACCAATATATACGACGGATATGACGAGTCATATTTAAAATTGTAGTACGTCATTTAGTTCATTCATCAACAG
>NW_016945090.1:0-530 GCF_001483705.2 Eufriesea mexicana | reverse complement strand
ATTAGTCGAAAATGTCAATAAAATTGAGCTTTTCAGCCAGACTCTTTTGCAATGCAATGGCTACAGCAACACAATGGAATCTTACTTCGTTGTTTACGCAGAAAAGAATGCTCACCTCAGTATTGGTCGAAAATGCCGATAGTATTGAACTTTTCAGGCAGATTCTATTGCAATGCAATTGCTATAGCAAACCGATAGAATCGTTCCTCCTTATTTACGCAGAAAGGTTTGCTCACGGCAATATTAGACGAAAATGTCAATAGGATTGTGTCTTCCGGGCAGTATCTAATGCAATGCAATGTCTACAGCAAACCAATGAAATCTTCCCCCGTTACATGAGCAGAAAAGTTTGCTGAACAAGATGTTAGTCGAAAATGTCGATAGAATAGATCTTTTCTTACAGATTCTGTTGCAATGCAGTGGCCATAGCAACCCAATAGGATCTTTCCTCCTGATTTTTGCAGATAGCTTGCTCACCAAGCAGTAGACGAAAATATCATTCGAATTGAACTTTTCAGTCAGATTCTATT
>NW_016945089.1:0-356 GCF_001483705.2 Eufriesea mexicana | reverse complement strand
ACCTGTCTGGAACATTCAATTTTATTGACATTTTGGCATCATATCGTGGTGAGCTAAGCTCCTAGCATAAATATGTAGGAAATATTCTATTGGCGTGCTATGGCCACGGCAGTGCAATAGAATCCTGCTGGAAAATCCAATTTTATTAACATTTTCTCCCAATATCGTGGTGAGCTTACTTTGTTGCATAAATAAGGAGGTAAAACTCCATTGGCGTGCTATAGCCACTGCAGTGCAAGAGAATCTGGCAGGAAAATATAATTCTATTCACAAGTTCGACTAATATCGGCGTGAGCTAACTTTTTTACATAAATGAGGAGGAAAGATTCTATTGGAGTGCTATAGCCATTGCAATG
>NW_016945088.1:0-240 GCF_001483705.2 Eufriesea mexicana | reverse complement strand
GTTCGGTTGAGTTAGACTGCGTTCGGTTAGGTTACGTTTGGTTAGGTTAGGAAAGGATAGTTCCGACCTTTGTGCTATACACTGCTATTCGGTGGACTTCTGTGGTCCAAATTGCTCTACTATACCCTGCTCGACTCTCGGGATGCGACGAATAGTGGTCGTGGCACGTTATGTTGTGTTCTGTTACGGAAGGCCAGTTTAAGTTAGTATGGGTAAGGTTAGGATATCTTTGACTTTTCT
>NW_016945087.1:900-2001 GCF_001483705.2 Eufriesea mexicana | reverse complement strand
CCTACATTGCTCTGCTATACACTGCTTATCTCTCGTGAGACCAGCAACGGCTTCCGTGGCACGTCTGGTTGTGTTACGTTGCGTCTGCTTACGTTGCGATTTGTTAGGCTAGGATAGGATAGCCTTGACTTTCATGCTAGGCACGTATGTTCGGTCGTTCTCTGCGCTCTGCTGTACTCTAGTATATACTTCTTGGCTATGGGGATGCCAGCAGTATCGGTATCGCCACGTTAGTTCGTGTCCAGTTGCGTTCGGCTATGTTACGTTTGGCTAGATTTGTTTAGGATAGTTTTGACCTTTGTGCGACACACTGCTATTCTATGGACCACTGCGCGCTTCTCAGCGCTGTTGCTCTATGCTTGTCACTATAGACGCCAGGAGTATTGCTCTCGGCACGTACGGTTGAGTTGTGCTACGTTTGTTTGTGTTGGATTTGTTTGGGTTTGATTAGGATAGCTTATGCGCTTGTGCGGTACACTGCAATCGGACGATTCCAGCGTTCTACATTGCTCTACTATACTCTGCTTAGCTGTCGATATGCCAGCAATAGCAGTCGTGGCACGTCAGATTGCGTTTCGTAACGTCCACTCATGTCACGTTTGGTTAGGTTAAGACAGTATAACATTAACTTTTGTGCTATACACAGACATGCTGCGGATTGCTGCACTCTACTTCGATCTAATATTCCCTGCTTTGAACAGAGAATGCCAGAAATTATGACCGCGGCGCGATACGCTGTGTTATGTACCGTTTGGTTAGGTCAGGTTTGTTTGGGTTTGGTTGGGATATCATTGACTTTCGTACCATACACCGCCGTCCTATGTACCTCTGCGTTGTACTATCCTCTAGTATGCCCTGTTTGGCGATGGGGAGGCCAGCGACGGTGGGCTGGGCACGACAGGTTGGTATGGTTTACGTTTGGTTGTGTTAGGTTAGGTTAGGTTATGTTGGGATGTCCCCTACTTTGTAGCTTTACACTTCAATGCGGTTGATTTCTGCGCTCTACTGTGCTATAATATGCTCCGCTTGTCGCAGGCGAGGCCAGCAATATTGGTTCAGGCACGTTGCATTTAGTTAGGTTAGGTTCGGCTATGTTACGAT
>NW_016945087.1:0-216 GCF_001483705.2 Eufriesea mexicana | reverse complement strand
CTCTGGCGAGGATAGAGACTGAGGCCGCGGCATGTTAGGCTGAGCCAGATTACGTTTGGTCAGCTTATGTTTGCATGGGTTAGGTTTGAACATCTTCGACATTTCCGCCATACACTGCGATTCTACGGATTTCAGCGACATAGACTCGTCTGATGTGTTTTGCATGGCCCCGAGGAGGCCAGAAATGGCTGTCGCGGCTCGATAGGTTGTGTTACA
>NW_016945086.1:0-251 GCF_001483705.2 Eufriesea mexicana | reverse complement strand
ACGATATTATTGGAAACTGTCAATAAAATTGAACTTTCCTGCCAGATTCTATAGCATTGCAGAATCTATAGCACGCTAATAGAATATTTCCTCCTTGTTTACGCAAGAAAGGTAGCTCACCACGATATTAGTCTAAAATGTCAGTAGAATTGAATTTTCCAGCCAGATTCCTGTGCATTGCAATGGCAATAGCACGCGATTAGATTCTTTCCACATTATTTATGCAAGAAAGTTAGCCCTCCACGATATTA
>NW_016945085.1:0-362 GCF_001483705.2 Eufriesea mexicana | reverse complement strand
CACACTGCTATTCGGAGGGCTCCTACGCTCTCCGCGGCTCTACTATGCTCTGCACGGCCCTGGCGATGCCAGCAATAGAGTTCCCTTCTAGTTAGGCTCAGTTATTCCATGTTTTGTTGGGTTAGGTTAGGCCTTGTTAGGTTAGGATACCTTTGACTTCTCTGCTGTACTCTGCTATTTGGTGGCTGTTTGCACTTGACTGTGCTCTCGTACGCTCTCCATGGCTCTGGCGTGTCCAGCAATAGAGGCCTCGGCACGTTGGTTGGAGTGGGGTTACGCTCGGTTGTGCTACGTTTGGTTCGGTTTGGATAACGTAACATTGCCTTTTGTGCCATAAACTGCTATTCGTTTGATTTCTGCGC
>NW_016945084.1:0-5603 GCF_001483705.2 Eufriesea mexicana | reverse complement strand
TGTTCTGGTTATGTTAGCTCTGGTTAGACTCGGATACCTTGGACTTTTCCACTTTACACTGCGATTCCATGGACACCAGAGCTCTCCTCTCCTCTATTATGTTCTCTTTCGCTCTGTGGAGTCCAGAAATACTAGTCGCGGCACGATAGGTATAGTCACGTAACGATTTGTTAGGTTATGTTAGGTTAGGTTTGGTTAGGATGGCTTCCACTTTTGTGATATACACTGCTGTTCGGTGGATTTCTGCGCTATACTGTAACCTAGTATTCTTCACCCTGCTCTGGGGAGGCCAGAAATTGTAGCTGCGGCGCGTTGTGTTGAGTTATGTTCCGCTTGGTTATGTAGCGTTTGAATGGGTTAGGAGAGGACATCTTAGACATTTGTGCTATACACTGCTATTGGGTGCATTTGCGCACTCTTTGTTGTGTTACTATACCATATTCGTCTCTGCGGAGGCCAGCAATGGCGGTCGTGGTACGATAGGTTTTGTTGGGTTGCGTTTGGTTAGTTTGCATTAGGTCACGTTTGGTAATGATGGCTTTGACTTTAGTGCTATGCACTGCTGTTCGGTGAACTTCTGCGCTCTACCGTGCTCAAATATGTTCTGCTTGACTCTGGGGCTCCAGAAGTAGAAGTCTCGGCTCGTTGGGTATATTAATTCTATGCTTTGTAAGGTAAGGTTGGGTATAGTTAGGTTAGGATATCTTTGACTTTTGTGCCATACATTGCTATCTGGTGGCTTTCTGCTCCCTGCTTGGCTCTACCATACTCTGGTGGGTTCAGAGTATGCCAGCAATGGTGATCTGGGCACGTTAGGTTAAGTTAGGCTACGTTTGGCTTAGTTACGTTTGTCTGGGTTAGTTGTGGGTAGCATTGACTTTCGTCGTATACACCATTGTTCAGTGGATATCTGCGCTCTACTATGCTCCAGAAAGTTCTGGGTTTCTCTGTGAGGGCCAGGAACATTGTTCTCGGCACGTTAGGTTAAGCTTGGTTACGTTTGTTTATATTACGTTTGGATAGGCGAGGATAGGGCAGAGTTGACTTTGTGCTGTCGCCAGCTATTCGGCTGATTCCTACGCTTTGCATTGCTCTACTATAATCTGCACGGCTCTGGGGATTCCAGCAATAGTACTCTCGGCACGTAATGTTTAGTTAGGCTACGTTCGCCTGGGTAAGGTTAGGACAGGTTAGGTTTGGATATCTTTGACTCTTGTGCTGCACATTCCCATGCGTTCAATTACTGCGCTCTACTGTGCTCTAATATATTCAGCTTGGCTCTGGGGATGCAAGCGATAGTGGTCCCGGCGCGTTAGTTTGTGTTAAGCAACGTTCGGTTAAGTAACGTTTGGCTACGTTAGGATGGGATAGCATCGACTATAGTGCCATGCACTGCTATCCTATGGGCCTCTGCGCACTACTCTCCTCTAATAGGTTCTGCTTGGCCCTGAGGTATGCAGCAATTACGGTCTCGCCCCGACATGATGGGTTGTGTTACTTTTCATTACGTCACGTTCGGCTAAGATAGTATAGGATGGATTAGACTCTTGTGCTACACACTACTATACGGTCGATCCCTGCACGCTCTACAATGCTCTACTATTCTCCGCCTGACTCTCGAGATGCCAGTGTTCGCGGCACGTTAGGTTGTGTTAGATTACGCTCCGCCAGGGTAGGTTGCGTTGTGTTCGGTTGTGATAGTATAGACTTTTGTGCTACACACTGCTATTCTATGGACCTCTGCGCTCTTCTCTGAGCTACCACACTCTGCTTGTCTCCGTGGAATCCAGGAGTAGTGCCTTCGTCATGTAAGGTTGAGTTATGTTACGTTTGGTCACGATAGTTCCGGTTAGGTTTGGTTAGGATGTATTTGACTTTTGTAGTATACACTGCTGTTCGGTAGATATCGGCGCTCTATATTGCTCTGCTATACTCTGCATAGCTTTCGTGTGGCCAGCAACTGCGGCCGTGGAACGTAAGGTTGTCACGTTACGTCCGCTGATATTTCGTTTGGATAGGTTTGGATAGGATTGCCTTGACTTCTGTGAGATGCACTGACTTTCGGTGGATTTCCGCTCATTACTGTGCTGTAATATGCCCCGCTTGCCTCTGGGGAGGAGAGCAACTGCGGTATCTGCACGTGGCGTCGTGTTAGTTTACGTTTGGTTGTGTTACAATTGGACACGTTTGGCTAGGATAGCTCCTACTTTTGTCCTCCACACTGCTACTCGGCGGATTTCTGCGCTCTACTGCGAACTAGTATTCTCTGCTTTGCTCTGGGGAGGCCAGAAGTAGAGGCTGCGTCGCGTTAGGTTCGTTTATGTTACGTTCGGTTAGGTTAGGTTCGTTTGGGTTAGGCCCGGATATCACCGACTTTTCTTTTATACGCTGCCACTGTATGGACTTCTGCGCTTTGCTCTCCGCTAACATGTCCTGCCTTCCTCTGGGGAGGTCAGCAGTAGTTGTCTAGGCACGTTAGGTTGAGGTAGGTTACGTTTGGTTTTGTCATGCTTGGCCAGGTTAGGTTAGGATCCCTCTGGCCTTTGCACTGTAAACTGGAATGCGGCGTATTACTGCGTCCTACATTGCTCTAGTAAGTCCTGCTTCACTCTGGGGAGGCACGAAATAGTGGAATCTGCACGTTAGTTTGAGCTTGGCAACGTTCGGTTATGTACCGTTTGGTTACGTTGGGATAGGGTAGCATCAATATTGTGCTACGCACTGCGATTCTATGGATTCCTGCGCTCTAGTCTCCTCTAATATGTCGTGCTTTGCTCTAAGGAGGGCAGCAATAGTGGTCTCGGGACGTTAGCATGGGTTAGGCTACGTTTGGCTACGTCACGTTAGGTTAGGTTACGGTACGATAGCTTTTACTTTTGTGCTATACACTGCTATACGGTGGATTTCTGCGATCTGCTGCACTCCAGTGCCATCTTCGTGGCCCTGAGGCGGCCAGCACCACGGTTCCAGGCAAGTTAGTTTGAGCTATGTTAAGTTCGGCTTGGTTAGGTTTGGTTGGGCTTGGTTAGGTCAGGTTGCCTTTGACTTTTGTGCTATTCGCTACCATTTGGTTGCTTTCTGCGAACTACTGTGCTTTACTGCACTCTGCCAGATTCTGGGGAGACCATCTTAAGTGGTCGTGCTACGATTGTACTGTTACGATTGGTTAGGTTAGGACAGGGTAGTTTCGATTTTTGTGCTATACTCCGCTATTCGGAGGATTTCCGCGCTCTACATCGCCCTACTGTACTCTGCTCGACTCCGTGGGTCCAGTAATAGTGTTCTCGGCACGGTTGTTTGAGTTAGGCTACATCAAGTTTGGCTACGTTATCTTTGGTTAGGCTTGGGTTGTTTTGACTTTCGTTGTATAGACTGCTGTTCAGCGGATTTCTGCGCTCTCCTGTGCTCTAGTGTTTCCTACTTGGCTCTCTGGAGGGCAGCAGTAGTGGTCGCCGCACGTTTGGTTGCGTTAAACTACGGGCGGCTATGTTAGGTTACGCTGTGTTACGTTAGGATAGCTTTGACATTTGTGTAATACATAGCTATTCGGGCGGCTTAAGCTCTCTACATTGCTCTACTACTCTCTGCACGACTCTGGGGAGGCCAGTAATGGATGCTTCGTCCCGTTAGTTTGAGTTAGGTTACATTTGGTTACGTTACCTTAGCTTGGGTTGGGCTCAGATAGATCTGTCTTTCGTGGTATACGCTGCTTTTCGTTGGATTTCTAAGCTGTACAGTGTTCTAGTATGTTCTGCTTGCCACTGGGGAAGTCAGTAATAACGGTCTCGGTACGACAGGTTGAGATAGGAAACGTTTGGCTATGTTACGTTTGCTCTGGTTAGGTTTGGATATCTTCGACTTTCCTACTATACACTGCGACTCTAGGAACTTCTGCCCTCTGCTCTTGTATATTATGCACTGATTGGCTCTGTGGAGGCCAGCAATACTGGTCGCGGCGCGTTAGGAATTGTTAGGTTACGTGTGGTTACGCCATGTTTGGTTAGGTTAGGATAGCACAGCTTTGACCTTTCTGCTATACAGTGCTATACGTAAAATTTATGCGCTCCAGTGTGCTGTAGTATGTGCTGCTTGGCTCTGGGTAGGCTAGCAATGGTGGCATCGGCATGCTAGGCTGTGTTGGGTTACGCTTGGTTTGGCTACGTTAGGATAGCTTTGAACAGGCCAGTTTTGAATTTTATGCTATGCACAGCTATTCAGTCGATATCTCTGCACTGCATTGCTCTACTGGCATCTGCATGTATCTGGGAAGGCCAGCAATAGCGGTCGTGACAGGTTCGGTTGGGACAGGTTACGCTTGGTTATGTTAGGTTATGTCAAGTTTGGTTAGGGCGACTTTGACCTTTATGCTATACACTGCTATTCGTTAGATATCTGCGCTCTGCATTGCTGTACCACCATCTGCTTAGCTCGGAGGATGCCTGCTACAGTGGTCGTGGCGCGTATGGTTTAGTTGTTTACGTTTGGTTAGGTTAAGTTTGGCTCTATTTGGTTAGGATGGATTTGACTTTTGAGCGATACACTGCTATTCGTTGATTTCTGCGCTCTGCTGCGCTCTAGTATATTCCTCTTGGCTATGGGCATGGCGGCAGTATTGGTCCCGGCACGTTAGTCTGTGCTAGGTTACGTTTGGTTGTTTTACGTTTGGTTAGGTTAGGATATTATAGCTTTGACTTTTCCGCTATACACTGCTTCTCGGTGGGTTTCTGCCTCTAGTGGCATCTAATGTTCTCTCCTTTGATATGGGAATGCCAGAAATTATGGCCGTGGCGCGATAAGCTCTGTTAAGTTACGTTTGGTTAGGTTGGGTTTAACTGTGTTTGGTCAGGGTGTCTGACTTTTGTGCTTGACACTGCCATTCTATGGTCCTTTGCGTTCGACTCTCCATAAATATGCTCTGCTTGCCGCTGGGGAGGGTGGCTATAGTACTCTCGTCACCTCAGGTTGACATACGTTACGTTTGGTCAGGTAATGTTAGTTTAGGTTAGGATAGGGAAACATTGACTTTTCTGCTATACACTGTTATTCGGCGAATTTGTGCGCTCAAGGTTGCTGTACTATGCTCCGGTCCGTTCGCGGGTGACCAGCAATAGCGGTATCTCCATGTTACGTTGTGTTTCGTAACGTTTGGTTAGGTTAAGTTTGTTTGCGTTAGGTTAGGATGTCCACGACTTTCGTGCTATACACTGTCAAACTATGGACCTCTGCTATCTTCTCTCCTCTTATATGTTCTGCTCGGTGCTGTCGAGGTCGGCAATAGTGCTCTTGGCACGTTAGGTTGGGTTATGTTACGTTTGGTTATGTTACGTTTGCTTAGTTTAGGATAAGGTAACATAGACTTTCTCGCTTTATGCTGCTATTCGGTAGATTTCTGCATTCTTAACTGCGCTACTATACTGTGCTGGGCTGTGGGGAGCCCAGCATAGCGGATGCGGCACGATAGGTTGTGTCACGTCACTTCTGGCTAGGTAAGCTTATGTCAAGTTTGATTAGAATGGCTGACATTTTTGCGCTACACTGCCATCCGGTGGGTTTCTGCGCTCGACTGTGCTATAGTACATTCTGCTTGGCTATGGGAGGCCAGC
>NW_016945083.1:0-987 GCF_001483705.2 Eufriesea mexicana | reverse complement strand
CATACATCCACCCAGACATACATCCATCCAATCACACATCCATCCACCCATACATCCATACATATATACATCCATCCATACATCCATACATACAGCAATACGTACATCCATACATACACAAGCACATTCGTCCATACACACAACCATACACACATCCTTCCATACATCCATACATACGGCCATAGATATATCCATACATACATCCGCACATACATCCATACATCCATACATACATCCAACAATCCATGCATCCATCCATACATCCATATATACATCAATACATTCAACCATCCATCCACGCATCCATACAAATGAACATCCAAACATCCACAAATCCGTACATCCACACATTCGTGCATCCTTACATCCATACATCCATACATCCATACATCTATACATTCATACGTATATACATCCATACATCCATACATCCATTCATCCATCCAACCATACATACCACCATCCACACATCCATACATACATCCATACATTCATCCATCCATACATCCAACCATTCATTCATCCATCCCTCAATACAAACATACATCCATACATCCATACATCCATACAAATATACATACAAGCGTCCATACAACCGTACATATATCCATGCATACATCCATCCACCGATGCGTCCATCCATCCATCCATTCATACTTAAAACCATCCATAAATACATCCATCTAAACAACCATACATCCATCCATACATTCGTCCATTCATCCATCCATCCATAAATTCATCCATCCATACATACATCCATCCATACATCCATCCATACATACATCCATACATCCACGCGTCCATATATCCATAAATCCATCAATCCGTACTTCCATCCATCGATACACCCATCCATCCATACATCCATACATACATCAATACATACATCCATACATCCATACATCCATACGTCCATACATCCATACATCCATACATACATAGATTCATACATACATATATCTATACATCCATACATACATCCAT
>NW_016945082.1:0-2342 GCF_001483705.2 Eufriesea mexicana | reverse complement strand
GCCGAATGTGTAAGGCAGCAGCTGCGCGCAGAAATCCGTCGAACAGCAGTGTATAACACTAAAACAAGGTTGTCTAAGCAAACCTTACCGAAGGTAACCCAAACTAGATTAACTCAATGCAACGTTAGTGAACCTAACGTGCCGAGACCAATGTTGCTGGCATATCCAGGGCTAAGCATAATATAGTAGAGCGCAGCACAGCGCAGGAATACCCCGAAGAGCAGTGCATAGCACGAAAGTATAAGTTAACCCGGCCGAGATTAACCATTCCTAACTTAACAAAAAGTAGCATATCTCAACCTAACGCGTGGAGACCGCTATTGCTGGCCTAGCCACAGCCTGTCAGAAATTATTGGGACACAGTAGAGCGCAGCTATCCGCGGATTGCAGTGTGTAGCACAAAAGTCTGGAGTATCCTATCCTAACCTCACCAAACGTAACACACCCAAACGTCACCCAACTCAACCTAACACGCCGTGACCATTATTACTGCCTACGCCTGAGCTAAGGAGAGCATGTTATAGCAAATGAGATCGCAGAAGTCCACCGAATAACGGTGTAGAGCACAAAAGACAATGTATCCTCTCCGAACCCAATCAAAGGTGGCATGTCCAAGCGTAGCATAACTAAACCCAACTTGACGAGATCACCACTGCTCGCCTCCACAGAGACAAGCAGATTGTACCATAGCACAGTATAGCGCAGAAATCCACAGCATTGCAGTGAATTCCAAAAAAGCAGTGGACACCCTATCATGTCCTAATCTAACGTAACCTAACCAAACGTAACCTAGCACAACCTAAAATGTCGAGCGCACTATTGCTGGCCTCCACAAAGACAAGCAGGATGTACTGGAGCACAGTAGTGCGCAGAAACCCACCGTATTGCAGTGAATAGCGCAAAAGTCGAAGATAACCTAACCTATGCTGTCCTAACCTTACCTAACTATACGTAACGTAACTCAGTCTAACGTGACGAGATCACTATCGCTGCCCCCAGAGCAGAGCAGACAATATTTGAACACAGTAGAGCGAAGAAATACGCGGACAGCTGTGTACAGCACAACAGCATAAACTATCCTAACCTAACCTCACCAGACCCAACATGACCGAACGTAGTATAGCTCAATCTAACTTGCCCAAACCATTACTGCTGGCCATCACAGATCCAAGCGGAACATGCCACCGCAATCTAGAGCGCAGAAATCCACCGAATAGCAGTGTATAACACAAAAGACAAAGGTATCCTATCCTAATGTGTCTTACTTTAACATAAGCAAACGTAACATAGCCCAACCGAACGTTCCCCGACCACTACTGTCGGCCACGCCAAAGTCGAGCAGAGCTTACTACGGAACAGCACAGCGCAGAAATACATATAATCGCAGTGCATAGCACAAAGGTCATATCTATCCCGACCTAACCCACGCTAACGTAACCTACCCGAACATACCATACCTCAACGTGACTTCCCGCGACCACTGCTCATAGCCTCACCAGAGACATGCAGAGTATGGTACAGCACAGCAGATCGCAGAAATTCAGGGCATTGAAGTGTATGGCACAAAAGTCGCAGATATACCAACCTAACCTCTACTAACCTAACCCAAACAAACATAGCATAGATCAACATATCGTCCCGCAACCACTGCACCTGACCACCCCAGAGCCAAGCAGAATGTAGTAGGGCACAGCACATCACATGAATCCACCAAGTAACTCTGTATGTCACGAGAGTCAAGGCTATACTAGCCAAACATAACAAAACCTAACGTAACCAAACGTAACATAACTAAACGTAACGTGCCAGAACCACTATTGCTCGACTCCCCACAGTCGAGCAGAGTATAGTACAAGAATGCTCAACGCGGAAATCCATCGAATAGCGGTGTACAGCACGAAAGTCGCAGTCATCCTAACCAAACTTAACCTAGCCTCTCCTAACCAAACATAACCCAACTCAACCTAACATGACACGACCTCTATTGCTCGCCTCCCCAGGTTCGAGCGGAGTATAGTAGAGCAATATAGAGCATGAGGATCCTCCAAATAGCAGTGCATTGCACAGAAGTCAAAGAAACTCTAACCAAGCCTTCCCAACTTAAGCCAACGAAACGTAGCATAACACAAGTTGACGTACCGGGAGTACTATTACTGCCCACAATCGAGTAAAGCAGAAGGTATTAGAGCACTGTACAGCTCAGAAATCCACTGAATAGGAGTGCATGGCGCAAAAGCCTGAGCAATTCTATCCTAACCTAACCAAACGTAACTTAAGCTAACGAACCTAGACCCAACCTAACGTATCGAGACCACTACTGCTGGCATCCCCGGAGCCGAGCA
>NW_016945081.1:0-744 GCF_001483705.2 Eufriesea mexicana | reverse complement strand
CACAGTATACCACAGAAATCCACCGCATAGCAGCGTATAGCACAAAAGTCACATCTATCCATTTCTGACCTAACCAAACGTAACATAACATAACGTAACGTAACTCATTCTAACGTGCCGAGTATAACGTAACGTAACTCATTCTAACGTGCCGAGACCAATATTTGTGGCCTCCGCAGGGCCGAGCAGAATAGCCTAGTGCACAGGAGAGCGTAGAAGTCGACCGCATTGCGGTGCATATCACAAAAGACAATGGCATCCTGACCAAACCTAACCTAACCTGACCAAACCAAACGTAACGTGCTGCGATCACAATTAGGTTACGTTTGCGAGGTTAGGTTAGGTGTAGTTCGGTTAGGATAAGTCTGACTTTCGTCTATACACTGTGTTTCTGTGGACTTCTGAACCTTCCTCTCCTCTAATACACCGACAGGTTTACGTTGAGTTAGGCTAGGATTGGACAGGTTAGGTAGGAAGCACTTTTGCTTTTTTGCTGTACACTGCAATGGGCCTGATTCCTGCGCCCTACCTAGCTCTAGTATACTCTGCCTGGCTCTGTGGATGCCAGGATCAGTGGTCTCGGTTCGTTAAGTTGTGTTAGGTTACATTCGGTTTGGTCGGGATTGGTTAGGTTTGGTTATGTCATCTTCGACTCTTGTGCTATACACTGCAGTGCGGTCCATTACTCCACTCTACATAGCTCTAATATGGTCCTCTTGTCTCTGGGGAGGCCAACAATTATGG
>NW_016945080.1:0-801 GCF_001483705.2 Eufriesea mexicana | reverse complement strand
GGTATCTTTCACTTTTCTGCAATACATTGCCTTTCTATGGACTTCTGCGCTCCACGCTTCTCTAATATGTTCTGCTTGGCTACAGGGATGCCAGCAGTAGTGCTCTCGGTACGTTAGGCTGAGTTAGCCTGCGTTTGGTTATGTTACGATTGGTTAGGGTAGGAGAGCGTAGCTTATACTTTTGTGCCGTTCTCTGCTATTCGGTGGATATCTGCGCTCTACAATGTTCTACTAAATTGTGCTCGACTCTCGGGATGCCTGCAACAGTAGCCGCAGCTCGTTAGGTTGTGTTAGCATACGTTCGGTTAGGTTAGGTTACGTTGGGCTATGTTACGATATCTTTGACTCTTGTTCTACACGCGGCTGTTATGTGGACCCGTGCACTGTACTGTGCGCTATCGCATTCTACTTGTGCCTGGGGACGCTAGGAATAGCTGTCGCGGCAAGATAGGTTAATTTATCTTCAGCTTGTTTAGGCCAGGTTTGATCAGGTATGGTTGGGATAGCTTTCCCCATGCGCTACACACTGCCACTCGGATGACTTCAGCGCTCTACGTTGCTCTGCTGCACTCAGCTTGGCTCTCGTGAGGCCACCTATGTTTATCGTGGCACTAGTGGTTGTGTGACGTTACGTTTGCCTATATTCCGGTTGGCCTGGTTAGGAGAGTATAGCCTTGACTTTTGTGCTATACACTACTATTCGGTGGAATTGTGCGCTCCACAGTGCTCTAATATGCTCTGCTTCGCTCTGGGGAGATCAGAAATTGTGGTGCAGGCACGATATGTTGTGCTATGTTCGTT
>NW_016945079.1:0-456 GCF_001483705.2 Eufriesea mexicana | reverse complement strand
GATTCCTGTGATCTACTGTACTCTACCATGTTCAGCTTGGATTTGGGGAAGCCTGCAGCAGTGTCGCGGCACGTTATGTCGCGGTAGGCTACGTTTGGTTATGCGATGTTAGCTTGGGATAAGTTTGGACAGATATAGCTCTTGTGCCACACTCCGCGGCTCTATTTATTTATGCGCTCTACTGTCCTCTAGTAAGTTCTGCTCAACCCTGTGTAGGCCAGCAGTAGTGATCGCGGTAAGTTAGATTTAGTTATGCTACGTTTGGTTAAGTTAAGATTGTATATATTATGACAGGGGTGCTTTGACTTTTGTGCTATACATTGATATTTAATGGCTTTCTGCGCACTACTGTGCTCTACTATACCATGCTCGACTCGGGGAGACCAGCAATGATTGTTGCGGTACGTTGGGTTCAGTCATTTTACGTTTGGCTAAGTTTGGTTAGGGTATGTTAGT
>NW_016945078.1:0-757 GCF_001483705.2 Eufriesea mexicana | reverse complement strand
AAATACTAGTTTCATTGGCATTTCCGACAAATATCGTTGTGAGCAAGCTTTCTTGCATAAATAGGGAGGAACGTTTAAGGAGGAACGATACTTTTGGCGAGCTGTAGCCATTGCAATGCTATAGAATCTGAAGAGTATGCTGAATTTTAATGCAATGCTATAGAATCTGAAGAGTATGTTGAATTTTATTATCATTTTCGACTAATATCGCGGTGAACAGACTTTCTCGCATAAATAAGGAGGATAGATTCTGTTGGCGTGCAATAGCCATTGATATGCAATAGAGTCTGACTGGAAAGGTCAATCTTATTTAAAATTTCGAATAATATCTTCGTGAGCAAGCTTTATTGCATCAATAAGGAGGAAAGATACATTTGGCGTGCTATATCCATTGCAATGCTATAGAATATGTCTGAAAAGCTTAATTTCATTGACATTTTCGGCCTATATAGTGGTGAGCAAACCTTCTGGCATAAATAACGTGGAAAGATATTATTGGCGTGCTGTAGGCATTGCTAGGCAATAGGGTCGGTCTGGAAGGTTGAATTTTATTGACATTTTCGACTAACATCACGGTGAACGGCCGTCCTCGCATAAATAACTAGGATAAATGCTATTGGCGTGCTATAGCCATTGTAATGCAATAGAATCTGACTGAAAAGCTCAATTTCGTTGTCATTTTCGAATAATATCATGATGAGCATACTTTCTTTCATAAATAAGGAGGAAATATCCTATTGGCGTGCTATAGACATTG
>NW_016945077.1:0-1255 GCF_001483705.2 Eufriesea mexicana | reverse complement strand
TCTAATATTGCGGTGAGCATGCGTTTCAGCGTAAATAAGGATCAAAGATTCTATTGGTTTGCTATAGCAATTGCATTGCAATAGTTGCAATATAATCTGACTGGAAAGTTCAATTCTATTGACAGTTTCGACTTATGTCGTGGTGAGCAAACTTTTCTGCTAAATAAGGTGGGAAGATGCTATTGGTTTGTTATAGCCATGGCAGTGCAATAGAGTCTGACTGAAAAGTACAAATTTATTGACATTTTCCACTAGTATCGTGGTCAGCAATCCTTTCTGCGTAAATAGGGAGGAAAGATTCTATTGGTTTGTTATAACGATTGCACTGCAATAGTATCTGACCGTTAAGTTCAATTTTATTGACATTTTCGGCTTCTATCGTAGTGACCACACTTTTGTGTTTAAATAAGGAGAAAGGATACCATTGCTATGCTATAGCCATTGCATTGCATTCGAATCTGCCCGAAAAGCTCTATTATAATGAAATCTCCGAGTAATATCGTGGTGAGCAAGTTTCTCTGCATGAATAAGGAGGAAAGATTCTATTGGTTTGCCATAGCCATTGCATTGCAGTAGAATCTGAACGAAAAGCCAATTTTATTGACATTTTAGTGTAATATTGTGGTGAGCAAACCTTTCTGCGTATATAAGGTGGAAAGAATTTATTGGGTTGCTATAGCCATCGCATTGCAATAGAATCTGGCTTAAAAGTACAATTTTATTGACATCTTCGGCTAATATCTTGGTGAGCAAGGTTTTCTGCATAAATAACGAGAAAAGATACTATTGGTTTACTTTAGCCATTGAATTGCGATAGTATCTGACCGAACAGTTCAATTTTATTTTCATTTCCAGCTAACATAGTGGTGAGAAAGATTCTCTGTATAAATACGGAGGAAAGGTACTATTGGTTTATTATAGCCATGGCAATGCAATAGTATATAATCTGAATGAAATGTCAATTTTATTGGCATTTTTGTCTAATATTGCGGCGCACAAACCTTTCTGCGTAAATATGGAGGAAAGATTCCATTGGGCTGCTGTAGCCATTGCATTGCATTAGAATCTGGCTGAAAAGTTCAATTTTATTGACATTTTCTTCTAATATTGCGGCGAGCATGCCCGTTCCCGTAGATAAGGGGGAAAGATTCTATTGGCTTGGATAACTATTGCTTTGCAATTGAATATGAATGAAAAGTTAAATTTTGTTGACATTTACGACTAATATCGTGGTGAGCAAACTTATCTGTATAAA
>NW_016945076.1:282-852 GCF_001483705.2 Eufriesea mexicana | reverse complement strand
TGTATAGATATATCATCTGGCAAGTGGATGGCTGTAGTTGTCATTGGATTGTAGGCGTTATGCTACCTATTCTCCAGGCTATAACAGATTATAGGTATTGAGTAGACCTATTCTCTGGTAAGCAGATGGCTGTACTTGCCATTGGATTCAAGGCGTTGAGCGATCTACTCGCCAAGCTATAACAGGATATAGATTTTGAATAGACCTATTCTCTGGAAACTAGGAGGCTGTACTTGCCATAGGATTGAAGGCGTTAGGCGATCTATTCACCAGGCTATAACAGATTACAGTTTTTCAATCTACCAATTGTCTGGCAATTAGATGGCCATACTTGCCATTGGATTGAAAGTGTTGGGCGAACTATTCAACAAGCTATAACAGAATATAGTCTTAGAATAGATATATCATCTGGCAAGTGGATGGCTGTGCTTGTCATTGGATTGAAGGCGTTTGGCGATCTATTCACCAAGCTATGGCAGCTTATAGGTTTTGAATAGACTTATTCTCTGGCTAGTAGATGGCTGTACATGCCATTGGTTGCAGACGTTAGGCGATCTATTCACCAAGCTA
>NW_016945076.1:0-212 GCF_001483705.2 Eufriesea mexicana | reverse complement strand
ATCTATTCACCAGGCTATAACAGACTATAGATTTTCAATCTACCTATTGTCTGGCAAGTAGATGGCCATACTTGCCATTGGATTGAAGGTGTTGGGCGAACTATTCACCAAGCTATAACAGAATATACGTTTTGAGTATACCTATTCTCTGGCATGTAGATGGCTGTACTTGCCAGTGGATTGAAGGTGTTAATCGATCTACTCACCAAGCT
>NW_016945075.1:0-620 GCF_001483705.2 Eufriesea mexicana | reverse complement strand
TCCATACAACTATTCATCCATACATACATCCATCCATAAATCCATCTTTCCATACATCCATCCTTCCGTAGATCCACCCACCCATACATCCATCGAACGATACATCCATCCAACCATTCAAACACCCATCCATACATTGATCGATACATACATCCATCGAACCATCCATCCAACCATCCATACAAGCACACATTCATACATCCATTGATCAATACATATATCCATCCATACATACATCCATCCATAAATCCATCTTTCCATACATCCATCCTTCCGTAGATCCACCCACCCATACATCCATCGAACGATACATCCATCCAACCATTCAAACATCCATCCATACATTGATCGATACATACATCCATCGAACCATCCATCCATTCATTCATACAGGCACCCATTCATACATCCATTGACCCATACATATATCCATCCATACATACATCCATCCGTACATACATCCATACATCCACACATCTACGTATCCATAAATCCATCAATCCGTTCTTGCATCCATTCATCCATACATCCATCCAGCCATACATACATCCATACATAAATCCATACATACATCCACACATACCTGCATGCATTCATCCATATAAACATCCATACATACA
>NW_016945074.1:0-414 GCF_001483705.2 Eufriesea mexicana | reverse complement strand
CCTCACATGACCTGACCTAAACTGACCTCACCTGACCTGTCCCGACTTGACCTGACCTGACCTGTCCCGACCTGACCTGACCTGAGCTGCCCTTACCTGGCCTTGCCTGGCCTGATTTGACATGACCTGACCTCACCGGACCTCACCTGACTGATCTGACCTGACATGACATGACCTGACCATTCCTGACCTGACCTGACCTGACCTGATCTGACCTGACATGACCTGACCTGACCAGACCTGACCTGTTCTCTGCTGCCCTGAACTGAACTGACCTGACTTGTCAATAGGAGACCTGTCCGGACGTCACCTGACCTGACCTGACCGGACTGATCTGACCTGACCTGACCGGACCTGACCTTGCCTGACCTGGCCTGACCTGAACTTACCTGAACTGACCTTAGCTGACCTGAC
>NW_016945073.1:0-379 GCF_001483705.2 Eufriesea mexicana | reverse complement strand
AATTATTGTAAGCTAACCTAACCTAACCTAACATAACATAACCAAACCTGACCTGGCCTGACCTGACCTGCCCCAACCTGACCTGACATCACATGACACGACCTGGTATGGCCTGACCTGACATGACGTGACCGGAACTGACCCGTCATGACCTGACCTGACCTGACCCGACCTGACCCGACCTGACCCGACCTGACCTGACATAACCTGACTTGACCTAACCTAATTTTGCAAAACCTAACTTAACCCATCCTAGCAAGTCCTACCCTAACCTCACCTAACATAACGTAACCAAATCAAATATAATATTGCAAATCCTATGCTCACCTAAACTACCCAAACTTTACCTTAACTACCATAAACAAACATAAACCCTACC
>NW_016945072.1:416-685 GCF_001483705.2 Eufriesea mexicana | reverse complement strand
GCTATAGCCTTCGCAATGCTATAGAATCAGGCTGGGAAGTTCAATTATATTGACGGATTCGACTAATATCGTGGGGAGCTATCTTTTTTGCGTAATTAAGAATGGTAGATTCTATCGGCGTGCTAGAGCCATTGCATTCCTATAGTGTCTGGCTGGAAAATTCAATTTTATTGATATTTTCGATTAATATCGTGCTGAGCTAACTCCCTTGCGTAAGTAAGGAGGAAAGGTGCTTTTTGAGTGCTATAGCCATTGCAATGATATAGATT
>NW_016945072.1:0-265 GCF_001483705.2 Eufriesea mexicana | reverse complement strand
GCCATAGAATCTTCCTGGAAAATTCAATTTTATTGACATTTTCGACTAATATCGTGGTGAGCTAACTTCCTTGCGTAAGAAAGTAGGAAAAATGCATTTTGAGTCCTATAGCCATTGCAATCATATAGAGTGTGGCTGGATAACACAATTTTGTTGACATTTTCGACTATTATCGTGGTGAGCTAACTTCCGTGCGTAAGTGAGGAGGAAAGACGACTTTTTGGTGCTATAGCCATTGCAATGAGATAGATTGTGGCTGGAAAAC
>NW_016945071.1:0-453 GCF_001483705.2 Eufriesea mexicana | reverse complement strand
TAATACTATTGGTTTTTCACAAATTACAATCTTCTATGCAATTAATTTATAAATTACATGCACCCATTATACAAGTAATTTTCCTTGGGAACATTCTCATATGATTTTTGTTCTTATTTTACTTCGAATTTTGTTCATAATTAATTATTTTGTCGGACCATCGCACCGATCATTGTTATCGAATCACGTACGTCGTCAAGTAAATAATAAAAATAACAAATTAATTAGCGTTAAATTATGTGCAAAAATTATATAAGAATGTTGCGCAAGGAGCCAGCTATGCTATACAACTATAAAAGTTCATAAATTAATCGCAGAAATTGCATAATTTGATAATTTCCCAATTATTCTCCAATAATTCTCAATCGCTAATACGGTCCTCTTTCCTTCTTTAATTTGGAGGTCCAGCTGGTTAGGAGCATAATTTTGGATCAGACAAATGACCATAAGCTG
>NW_016945070.1:410-1376 GCF_001483705.2 Eufriesea mexicana | reverse complement strand
ACTAATATCGTCGTGAGCTAACTTTCTTGTATGTATAAGGAGGAAAGATACTATTGCCGTGCTTTAACCAATACAATGCTATAGTGTCTGCCTCGAAAAGTCAGTTTTAGTGACATTGTGGACTAATATCGTGGTGAGGTAGCTTTCGTGCATAAATAAGTAGGTACGAAACTATTGGCCAGCTATAGCCACTGCAATTCAAAAGTATCTGCATGGAAAGTTCAATATTATTGACATTTTCGACAAATATCGTGGCGAGCTAACTTTCTTGCATAAATAATGAGGGAGGAATCTATTGGCGTGCTATAGCAATTACAACGCTGTAGCATCTGGCTCGAAAATTCAATTTTATTTACATTTTCGACAAATATCATGGTTTGGTAACTTTCTTGCATAAATAAGGAGGAGGAATTCTATTTGCGTGTTATAGCCAATGCAATGCTACAGAGTCTGGCTGGAAAATGCTACTTTATTGACATTTTCAACTAATATCGTCGTGAGCTAACTTTCTTGTATATATAAGGAGGAAAGATACTATTGCCGTGCTATAACCAATACAATGCTATAGTGTCTGCCTCGAAAAGTCAGTTTTAGTGACATTGCGGACTAATATCGTGGTGAGGTAGCTTTCGTGCATAAATAAGTTGGTACGGAACTATTGGCCAGCTATAGCCACTGCAATTCAATAGTATCTGAATGGAAAATTCAATTTCATTCACATTTTCGACCAATATCGTGGTGAGCTAACTTTCTTGCATAAATAAGGAGGAAAGATTCTATTGACGCGCAATAGCCACTGTAATGGTATAGCATCAGTCTGGAACATTCAATTTTTTTGACATTTTCGGCTGATATCGTGGTGAGCTATCCTCCATGCATAAATAAGGAGGAAAGATTCTATTGGTGTGCTGTAGTCATTGCAATGCTGTAGAATATGGCCGGAATATTCAATCTTACTGACATTTT
>NW_016945070.1:0-246 GCF_001483705.2 Eufriesea mexicana | reverse complement strand
ATAAGGAGGAAAGATTGTATTGGCACGCTGTACCCATTGCAGTGCTATAGAATCAGGCTCGAAAACACAATTTTATTAGCAATTTCGACTAATATCGTAGTGTGGTAACGTTCTTGCATAAATCAGGAGGAAAGATACTACTGGCCAGCTATAGCCATTGCAATTCTATAGCATCTGGATGGTAAATACAACTTTATTGAGAGTTTCGACAAATATCGTGGCGAGCTAACTTTCTTGCATAAATAA
>NW_016945069.1:0-515 GCF_001483705.2 Eufriesea mexicana | reverse complement strand
GTTATGTTTGGATACGTTTTGCTAGCTTGGTTGGCTTAACTTCGGTTAGGAGACCTAAGTCTTGCGAGCTATACACTGTTATTCGATGGACTTCTGCACTCTACTGTCCTCCAATATGCTCTGCTCTTTGTCTGCGGAGGACAGCAATAGCGGCGGCGGCACGTTACTCTGAGTTATGCTACGTGTGGTTAGGTTAGGTTTGGCAACGTTTGGTTAAGCTATCTTTGACCTTTGTGCTGCACACTGCAGAGCGGTGGGTTTCTGCGCTCTGCTGTGCTCAAGTATATTCTGCTTGGCTATCTGGAGGCTAGAAATAGTGATATCGGCACGTTCGCTTGTTAGGTTACGCTCGGTTACGTTACGTTTGTTTATGTTAGGGCAGGATAGCTTTGACCTTTGTGGCATAAACTGCAATTCGGTAGATTCCTGAGCGATAGTTTGATCTACTATACCCTGCTCCACTCTGCGGAGGCTAGCAGTAGCTGTCGCTGGACGTGAATATCAGCTAGGTTACG
>NW_016945068.1:0-220 GCF_001483705.2 Eufriesea mexicana | reverse complement strand
AATTTTCGAGCCAGATGCTACAGCATCGCAATGGCTATAGCACGCCAATAGATTCTTTCCTCACTATTTATGCAAGAAGGTTACCTCACCACGATATTAGCCGAAAATGTCAATAAAATTGAATTTTCGTGGCAGATTCTATAGCACTGCAATGGCAACAGCACGCCAATAGTATCTTTCCTCCTTATTTATACAAGAAAGTTATCTCACCACGATATTA
>NW_016945067.1:0-2230 GCF_001483705.2 Eufriesea mexicana | reverse complement strand
GAGACTAGGGCGCAGAAATCCATAGAATCGCTGAATACAGCAGAAGATATTAGGCTATCCAAACCTAAGCGAAGCTAACGTAACTTAACCAAACATAACCTAACTCTGCCTAACATGCCGCAGCCACTATTGATGGACTCCACAAGGCCAAGCAGCATATAGGAGGGCACAGTCGAGCGCAGGAGTCCAGAGAACAGCAGTGTTCGCCACGAAGTGAGAGGTATCCAAACCAAACCCAGACAGATGTTCCAGAGAACAGCAGTGTTCGCCTCGAAGTGAGAGGTATCCAAACCAAACCCAGACAGATATAACCTAACCGAAATAGGACTAACACAACGTATCGAGCCGCGGCCACAATTACTGTCCTCCACAGAGCAACGCGGAGCATATTAGAGGACGGTAGAGCGGAGAAATCCAACGAACAACAGTATATACCAAGAAGTCAGAGCTATCAAGGCCAAGCCCAAGCAAACGTTGCCCAACCAAACGTGGCAGAGCACAACCTAACATGTCGAGACTACCATTGCTGGTATCCGCAGGGCCTAGCATAGCATATTAGAGCACAGTAGAGCGCAGAAGTCAACCTAACGTCAGTGCATAGCAGAAAAGTCAAAGCTATCCTTACCAAACACAAGCAAACCTAACCTGACCGAACGTGACATAGCTCAACCCACCGTGCCGAGGCCACTATTACTGGCCACCCAAAGAGCCAAGCAGAATATGCTGGAACACAGCAGAGCGCAGAGAGCCTCCAGATAGCAGTGTACAGCACAAAATTCAAAGCTTTCCTAACTTAACCCAACCAAAACTAACCTAACCAAACGTAACCAATCCCAACCTAACGTGCCACGACGAGTATTGCTGGCCTCCACAGAGTCAAGCTGAGCACAATGGAGGAGAGTAGAGCGCAGAAATCCATAGGAGCGCAGTGTATAGCAGAACAGTCGATGCTGTCCAAACCAAACCCGAGCAAACATAACCTAACCAAACGTATCCTATCTCAAGTTAACGTGCCGAGACCACTATTGCTGGCTTCCGGGTAGCCAAGCAGAGCATACTATAGCACAGTAGAGATTTGAAATCTACCGAATAGCCGCGTATACCACGAAAGTCAAACCTATCCAAACCAAACACAGACTAACATAACATAACCGAACGTAACTTAACTCAACCTAATGTGCCACGACCACTGTTCTAGGCCGTACGAGAGCCAAGCAGAGTATAGCAGGGCAATGTAGGTCGTTGAAATCAACCGAGTGACAGTGCACAGCGCACGAGTCAAAGCTGTCCAAACCAAACATAACCAAACCTTGCCCAAACAAACTGAACATAGCTCAAACTAACGTGCCGCGGCCACTATTCCTGGCGCCTCCAGACACGTGCAGATTGTGGTAGCGCACAGTAGAGCGCAGAGGTCCATACATTAGCATTGTGTAGAACAAAAGTCAAAGCTATCCGAAACTATCGCAGCGTAACCTAACACATCCGATCGTATTCTAACCAAACCTAACGTGCTGCGGTCAATATTTCTGGTCTCCCGGGGTAAGGCAGAGTATAGTAGAGCAACGTAGAGCGCAGAAATACGCCGCACAGCTGTGTATAGCACAAAGGTCGAAGATACCTTATCCTAACCTAACCAAACGTAACATAACCGAACGCAACCTAACTTTGCCTATCGTGCCTAGAGCACTACTGCCGGCATCCCCATAACGAAGCAGAATATACTAGAGCACAGTAGAGCGCGGAAGCCCGCCGAACAACAGTGTATATCACAAACGTCAACGCCTGCCTAAAAAACACTTAACCTACCATAACCAATCCAACCGTAAGCAATCTACACCAAACGCGCCGCGACCACTACTCCTGGCCTCCCCAGAGCCAAGAAGAACATATTAGAGGACAGTAGATCGCAGAAATCTCCGAAAAGCAGAGTATAACACAAAAGGCAATGCCATTCTAAACAAACGTAGCCTAACCAAACATAGCCCAACATAGTCTATCTCAACCTATTGTGCCACGACCGCTGTCGCTGGCCTTCCCATAGTCGAGCAGAGTATACTAGAGCAATGTTAAGCGCAGAAATCCACCGAACATCCGTGTATTGCACAAAAGTCAAAGCTATCCTACCCTAACCTAACCAAACGTAACATAACCGAACGCAACGTAACTCCCCAGAGCCAAGCAGAATATACAAGAGCACTGTAGGGCGTAGGAATCCAACGAATTGCAG
>NW_016945066.1:0-436 GCF_001483705.2 Eufriesea mexicana | reverse complement strand
TCGCTTCCAACCGGCCGAAGGGGACGAACGCCAGTCGTGTCGCTTCGGACACACTGGAAGGACAATCTCCGCTCCGGTCAACGCTAACAACAAGGCATTGTAACGGACATTCAACTAACAAATGGGGAAGATATTTTTCCGTGAAAATAATGTTCTTCATATATAATGAAAATAAGTGCATAATTTCAATAATACGAAGAATGAGAAATTAATCAAAATGTCATTGTAATCAGCTAGAATTATTGAAGCCATGTAGATAAGTGGAAAAATATGTATATGTCATAGCGTTATTTATCGAGTTATTAAAGAAAGAACTCCAGTCGTGTCGCCACGGACCGACCGAAGAAGACGATCTCAGACGTATCGCTTCCATCCGGCCGAAGGGGACGAACGCCAGTCGTGTCTGTTCGGACGGTCTGAAAGGACGATCTCCACT
>NW_016945065.1:0-1145 GCF_001483705.2 Eufriesea mexicana | reverse complement strand
CAAACTAACATGACGAGGCCACTATTGCTGGCCACCACAGGGACAAGCAGTATGTGCAAGAGAACAGCAGCGCGCTGAAATTCACGGCATTGCAGTGTAAAACGAAAGGCTCAAAGGAACCAATTCATGCCTGACCTAACCTAACCTAAGCAATCGTAGCACAACTCAGCACGTCGGGACGAGGCCGCTATTAGTTGCCTTGCCAGAGCTATGCAGGACACACTAGAGCACTCTAGAGCGCAGGAATCCACCTTACAGAAGACTATAGTACTGAAGTCAGAACTATCCCCTTCTAACCTAACCAACCTTGACATAACCGAATGTAGCCAAACACAACATAACATGCCGCGCCTTCAATTGCTGGCCTCCCCATAGCCATGCCGGAGACACCAGAGGGGAGTAGAGCGCAGGAACCCATATAATCGCTGTGTATATCGGAAAGGTCAAAGATACCCAAGCCTAACCAGAACAAACAGGACATAACCAAACATAGCCTGACACAAGCTAACGTGCCGACACCGCATTTGTTGCCCTCCCCAGAGCCAAGCAGGACATTTCAGAGCATGGTGGGGTGCAGAAATCCACCGAATAGCTGTTTGCAGCAAAACAGGTAAACCTACCAAACGTAGCCTAACCGAACCTAACCGAACGTATCCTGACATGTCATAACGTGTCGAGACCGCACTTCCTGACATTACCAGAGCCAAGCTGAAGGTATTAGAGCACTGCAGGGCGCAGAAATCCCCCTAATGCAGAACACAACGCTAAAGGCGATACCATCCCCCCCTAACCTGACCAAATTTAACATAACCAAACGTAACCTAGCAAAACCTAATGTGCCGCGATCACTACTTCTGGCCTTCCCAGAGACAAGCTGGTCACACTTCGGCGCAGTAGAGCGCAGAAATCCTGCGAACTGCATTGTGCAGCACAAAAGTTGAAGCAAAACTGACCAAACTTAGCCAAACCCAGCATAACCGAACGTAACCTGTCTCAACACGACGTGTTGGGACCAACATTGCCGGCCTTCGCAGGGGCAAGCTGAAAATAATAGAGCACTGTAGGGCGCAGGAGACCATCAAATAGCAGACTACAGAACTAAAGTCAAAGACATCCCCTCCTATCCTAGCCAATACTGACATGAT
>NW_016945064.1:374-1013 GCF_001483705.2 Eufriesea mexicana | reverse complement strand
TGGATGGATAGATTGTTGTATGGATGTATGGATCGATGGTTGTATGGATGGGTGGTCGTATGGTTGGATGGATGTATTGACGTATGTATGTATGGATGTACGTATATGGGTTGGTCCGGATGTATGGATGCATGGACGTATATATGTATGGCTGGATGGATGGATGGATGTATGAACGTATGGATGTATGTATTGATGGATGGATGTATGGATGCGTGTATGGAAGGGCGAATGTACGGATGTATGTATGGATGGGTGAACGGGTGTAAGTATGGATGTATGTACGTATGTATCTATGGATGTATATATGGATGAGTGTATGGGTGTATGTATGGATGGATGGATGTATGGATGGATAGATGTACTGATCGATGGATATATGGATGGGCCCTTGTATGGATGGGTGGATGTATGGGTGGATGGAAGTATGGCAAGATGGATGTATGGGTGGATGTATGTATGTATGAATGGTAGTACCGATGAATGGATGGCTGGATGTATGGATGTACGTACGTATGTATGTATGGATATATCTATGGATGTATGTATGGACGTGTGTATGGATGTATGTTTGGATGTATGGATGGATGTATGTATGGATGTGTGTATGGGTTTGTGTATGTATGTATGGATGTACGC
>NW_016945064.1:0-244 GCF_001483705.2 Eufriesea mexicana | reverse complement strand
ATGAATGGATGTACGTATTGGTGTATGCATGGATGTATGATTGGAGGGATGTATCGATGGATGGATGTACGGATTGATGGATTTATGGGTGGATAGATGTACGGATCAATGGATGTATGGATGGGCGGATGTGTGGATGGACGAATGTATGGATGCATCTTTGTATGGACGTACGAATGTTTGGATGATACGGATGTATGGATGAATATATGAATGGGTGTATGGAAGAATGGATATATGGATG
>NW_016945063.1:0-1224 GCF_001483705.2 Eufriesea mexicana | reverse complement strand
ACCGGCTGGAAGATCCAATTTTATTGACATTTTCGTGTAATATCGTGGTGAGGTAACTTTCTTGCTTATATAAGTAGGAAAGATTCTATTGTCGTGCTATTTTCATTGCAATGCTACAGAAGCTGGCGGGAAAATTAAATTTTATTGACATTTTCAACTAATATCGTTTGTGAGCAAACTTTCTTGCATAAATAAGGAGGAAAGATTCTCTTGGCGTGCTATAGCCATTGCAATGCTATGGAATCTGCATGGGAATTACAATTTTATTCACATATACGACTATTGTGGTGGCGAGCTAACTTTCTTGCATAAATATGGAGGAAAGATTCTATTTGCGTGCAATACCAGTCGCAGTGCTATAGAATCTGGCTGGAAGATACAGTTTGATTGATATTTTCGACTAATACTGTGGTGAGCTAACTTTCTTGCATTAACAAGGAGGAAGAATACTATTGGCGTGCTACTGCCATTGCACTGCTATATAGTCTGGCTGGAAAATTCTATTTTATTGACATTTTCGTACAATATCGTGGTGAGCTGACCTCCTTGCATATATTAGGAGGAAGAATACTATTGGCGTGCTATTGCCATTGCAATGCTGTATAATCTGGATGGACAATTCAATTTTATTGACATTATCGGACAATATCGAGGAGAGCTGTCCTCCTTGCTTAGATAAGGAGGAAAGATTCCATTGGCGTGCAATAGCTATAGCCATCGCAATGCTATAGAATCTGCATGGAAAATTCAATTTTATTGACATTTACAAATAATATCGTGGTGCGGTAACTTCCTTGCTTGAATAAGTAGGAAAGATTCTATTGTCGTGCTATTTCCATTGCAATGCTACAGAATCTGGCGGGAAAATTTAATTTTATTGATATTTTCGGCTAATATCTCGGTGAGCTTACCTCCCTGCATAAATAAGGAGGAAAAATGCTATTGGCGTGCAATGGCCATTGTAGCGCAATAGAATCTGCCTGGAAAGTCCAGTTTTATTGACATTTTCGAATGATATCGTGGTGAGATAACTTTCTTGCACAAATAAGGAGGAAATTTTCTATTGGTGTGCAATAGCCGTTGAATGCTATAGAATCTGGCTGGAAGACACAATTTTATTGACATTGTCGTCTAATATCGGTGTGAGCTAACTTTTTTGAATATATAAAGAGGAATGATTCTATTGGCGCGCAATAGCCATCGCAATGCTATAGAATCTGCATG
>NW_016945062.1:0-257 GCF_001483705.2 Eufriesea mexicana | reverse complement strand
CTTGGTTCTGGTGAGGCCAGTCATTGTGTTACCGGCACGTTAGGTTGCGATAGGCAACGTTCGCTTATGTTTCGTTTGGTATGGTTAGGATATGGTAGCTTTGACTTTAACGCTACACACCGATATTCGGTGGACTTCCGCGACCTACATTCTTCTAATATACCCTGCTTGCCTCTGGCGAGGCCAGCAAGCGCGGCCTCGGCACACTAGGTTGAGGTAGGGTACGTTTGGCTTGGCTAGGAGAGGATAAGTTTGGG
>NW_016945061.1:0-725 GCF_001483705.2 Eufriesea mexicana | reverse complement strand
TATGTACGGATGTATGGATGTATGGATGTATATATGTATGGATGTATGAATGTATGGATGTATGTTTGTATGGATCGCTGGATGAATGAATGGAATACGTATGGATGGATGGATTTATGTATGTATGGATGGATGTATGTATGGATGTATGTATGTTTGGTTGGATGAATGGATGTATGGACGTATGGATGTATGTATGTATGAATGTATGGATGTATGGATGAATGGATGTATGGATGTAATGTTGCACGAATGTATGTATTTAGGGATTTGTGAATGTTTGATGTACATTTTTATGGATTCGTGGATGGATGGTTGTATGTATTGATGTATGTATGGATGTATGGATGGATGGATGGATGGATAGTCGTATGGATGTACGGATCGATAGATGTATGGATGGGTGGATGTATGGATGGGCGGATGTACGGAAGGACGTATGTACAGATGGATGGATGTATAGATGGTTGGATTTATGGATGTATGGATGTATGAACTTATGTATGTGTGGTTGGATGGATATGCGTATGGATGGATGTATGGATGTATGGATGTGTGGATGTATGGATGTACGGACGTATGGATGTGCGGGTCGATGAATGGATGGGCGGATGTACTGAAGTGTGGGTGAATGGATGGGTGGAAGAACGGATGCATGGATGGATGGAAGGTCGTATGTAAAGATGCATGAATGGATGGATGTATGGATGTATGAATGTATGTAT
>NW_016945060.1:0-5292 GCF_001483705.2 Eufriesea mexicana | reverse complement strand
GCCAGAAGCAGTGGCCGCGGCAAGTTATGTTGAGTCATGTTACGTTCCGTAAGGTTAGGTAAGCATATCTTCGTCTTCTGTGCTATACACTGCTGTTCGCACATTCCTGCGCCCTACTGTGTTCTAATATTCTCTGCATGGATCTGGGGAGGCTAGCAATAGACGTCTCGGCACGGTAGGTTGAGTTACGTTGCGCTTCGTTAGGACAGGTTGCGATGGATCGGTAAGGATTTCTTCGAATTTTGTGCTATACACTGCTATTGGGTGGATTTCTGCGCTCTACATTGCGCTACTACACTCCCCTCGACCCTGGGGTGGCGGGCGACAGCGGTCGTGGCACGTGAGTTTTAGTTACGTTGCGTTCGGTTGGGTTAGGTCAGGCATTGTTTACTTAGTATCCCTTTGACTTTCCAACTTTGCAATGTTATCCTGAGGATTCGTGTGATCTACTGCGCCTTGCAACGTTCTGCTTGGCTCTGCGGAGGCAAGTAGCAGCTGCCGCGGCACGTTAGGTCGAGCAATGATACGTTTGGTTTGGTTAGGTTTGGTCATGTTATGTTAGGACATCTTCGTCTCTTGTGCTGCAGACCGCTATCCGGTCCATCTCCGTGCTCTACATTGCTCTACTATACCCCGCTCGGCTCTGGTGTGGTGAGCAATAGTGGCCGTGGCACGTTATGATCAGCTACGTTATGGTCGGTTGGGTCAGGTGAGGTTAGGGTATCTTCTACTCTTGTGCTGTCAACTACCATGCGGTGGATATCTGAGCACTACTGCTCCCTAGTACATTCGGCTTGTCTATGTGGAGGCGAGAAATAGTGTTCTCGTCATCTCCGTTTGGGCTGTGTTACGTTTGCCTGCGTTAGCACATGCTACTTCGACTTTTATGCTATACCCTGCCTTTCGTTGGATTTCTGCGCTCCAATATGCTCTAGTATACTCTAGTTGGCTCTACGGAGGCCTTGAATAGCAGTCGCGGCTTGCTATTTTGGGTTAGACTACGTTTGGTTTGGTTAGGTTCGGTCACTTCAGGTTCGGGTATCTTTGGCATTTGCGCTATACACGGCTATGCGATGGACTTCTGCCCTCTACTGTGCTGTAGTACATTCTGCCTGTCCCTGTGGAGGCCAGCAATCGTGGTATCGCCATGGCAGTTTGAGCTAGGTTAAGTTCGGATATGTTACGTTTGGCTACGATAGGATATGCTACATTGACTTTTGTGCCATTTGCTGCTCTTCGGTGGATTTCTGCGCTCTAATATGCCCTAATATGCTCTGCTTGGCTACGGGGCAGCCAGCAATCTCGTAACGTGTTCTCGTCACGTTATGCTGAGTTACACTACGTATGAATTAGTTAGGTTTGGATAAATTTGGTCAGGGTTTGCTTGAATTTTCTGCTATACACTGCAATGCGATGGATTTCTGCGCTCTGCTGCGCTCTAGTATATTCTGCTCGGCTCTCGGGAGACCAGCAGCAGTGGTCTCGGCAGGTTAGGTTGAGATATGTTACGTTTGGCTAGGATGGCTTGGACTTTTGTGCTATACACATCTATTCGGGCGATTGCTACGCCCTACGTTGTCCTACTGCACTCTGCACGTCTCTGGGGAGCCCAGTAGCTGTTGTTGCGGGCCGCTACTTTGAGTTACGCAACGTTTGCATACGTTACGTTATTTTGGGTTAGGTCTGGATAGATACGACTTTCGTGGTACACACTGACATTCGGTGGGTTTCTACGCTCTATCGTGCTCTACTATCTTTTGCTTGGACGTGCGGCGTCCAGCAACAGTGACCGCGGCACGTTATATTGAATTATGCTACGTTCGGTTATGTTAAGTTTTGTTAGTTTATAGTGGGATGGCTTTGACTTTTGTGCTATTCACCTCCACTAGGTGGATTTCTGTGGTCTATACCGCTCTAGTATGCTCTGCCTGACTCTGGGAAGGCAATACTAGCCTCGGCACGTTACATTGAGCTGAGTTACGCTTTGTTATGTTACGGTTCACTTGGTTAGGAATGTGTGCCTTTAACTTTTGTGCTATACAATGGTATTCGATGGAATCCTGCGCTCAACTGTGCTCTAATATTTTCCGCTTTGCTCTGGGGAGTTCAGCAATAGTGGTGTAGGCTCGCTAGATTAAGTTATGTTCGTTTGTTTTTGTTTCGCTTTGTTAGGTTAGGAGATCATATCGGCGACTATTGTGCTATACACAGTTGCTCGGTGGATTTCTCCGCTCTTCATTGCTCTACTCTACTGTGATCGGCTCTGGGGAGACCAGCAATAATGGTCCTGGCACATTACGATGTGTTTGGTTATGGTTGGTAGTGCCACGGTGGATTAGGTTCGGATACGGTACCCATGACTTTTGTGCTGGAAACTGTTTCCGGTAGATTTCTGCGATCCACAGTGCCCTAATATGCTCTGCTTTGACCTGCGGAGGCCCGAAATCGTGGCCGCGGCATGTTAGGTTGTGTTGAGTTACGTATGGTTAGTTCATGTTAGCACGGGTAAGGCTCGGATAGCTTTGATTCTTCTACCATACACTGCGTTTCTGAGCACTTCCGCGCCCTGCTCCCCTCTAGTATGTTCTGCATGGCACTGCGGAGGCCAGCAATAGTGGTCGCAGCACGTTAGGTTGTGTTAGATTACGTTCGCTGGTGTTCGGTTTGGCTATGTTAGCATGTGAAAGCCCTGACTTTTGTGCTACACACTGATATTCTATGGATCTCTGTCCCCTACTGCGCTCTGATATGCTCTGCTTGGCTTTGGAGGGACAGCAGTAGTGGTCTCGGCAAGTTACGTTGTGTTATGTTACGTTCGGCTTGGTTAGGGTAGGTCAAGCTTGGTTATGATGGCTTTGACGTTAGCGCTATGCACTGCAATTCGGCGGATTTCTACGATCTACTGTGCTCTGACCTGTTCTGCTTTGCTCCGGGAAGGCCAGCAATCGACGTCTCGGATAGTTAGGTTTAATTATTTTACGTTTGGTTGGCTGAGCTTGTGTCTGGTTAGGTTAGGTTATCTTATACTTTTGTGTTGTACGTTGCTATTTGGTGGCTTTCTGCTTACTACTGTGCTCTACCATACTCTGCTTGACTCTGTGGTGGCCAGCAACGGTGGTTCTGGCACGGTAGGTTGTGTTAGGCTACGTTCGGATAGGCTACGTTTGCCTTGGTTATGTCTGGATATATTTGGGTTTCGAGGTATACACTGCTATTAGGTCGATTTCCACGCTCTGCCGTACTCTGCTATAATCTGCTCGACTCTCGGAAGGTCATTTAAAGTGGTAGGGGCACGTTGGGTTCAGTCATTTCACGTTTGTTTATGTGTGGTTAGGTTATGTTAGTTCAGATAACCTCCGACTTTTGTGCTGTACATTGTAATTTGGTGGCTTTCTGCGCCCTTCTATGCTCTAATATATTCTGCTCGTCTCTGGTGAAGACAGCAATGGTTGTCCCGGCACGTTAGGTTGAGTTATGCCACGTTAGGCTATGTTCTGTTGGCCTGGGTCTGGTTTGGGTAGCTTTGGCTTACGTGGTATACACTGCCGTTACGTGGATTTCTGCGTTCGACTGTGCTCTAGTATATTCTGCTTGGCTCCAGGGAGGCTAGAAATAGTGGCCGCGGCACGTTAGGTTCAGTTAGCTTGAGTTTCCTTAGTTTATGTTGGCCTGGGCAAGGTGTGGAATGCATGGATTTCTCTGCCGTACATTGCGATTCTATGGACTTCGGCGCTGCTCCGAGCGCTACGACACCCCGCTTGCGTCTCTGTACGCCAGGAATAGTGGTCGCGGCACGTTAGGTTGAGTTACTTTACGTTTGGTTATATTAGGTATCGTCGAGTTGGGTTAGGATAGCAACGTCTTTCCACTACACACTGCTATTCAGAGGATTTCTCCGCTCTACTGTGCTCTAATATGCCCTGCATTGCTCTGTGGAGGCTAGAAGTAATTGCCACTGCATGATGCGCTGAGTTATGCTACTTTCGGTTATGATACGTATGGTTATGGTAGGAGAGGGTAACTTCGAATATTGCGTTGTAGACTGATATTCGGAGGATTTCTGTGCACTACATTGCTGTACTATACCTACTTCTACCTTCGGGATGAGAGCAATAGTGCTCATGGCGCGTTGGGTTGAGGTATGTTACGCTTGGCTAGGTTAGGTTAGGGTAGGTTTGGTTAGGGTAGCTCCGGCTTTCGTGCTATACACAGCTACTCGGTGGATCCCTTCCCACCAGTGTGCTCTATTCCAATCTGCTAGAGCCTGGGGAAGCCAGAAATATTGGTCGCCCCACGTTAGGTTGCGTTATGCTACGTTTGGTTTGACAACGTTTGACTGGGTTAGGCCTTGATAGCTTCGTATTTCGTGTTGTACACTGTTATTCGGAGGAATACTGCGCCCAACTGTTCTCTACAATACTTTGCTCGAATCTGTGGGGCCAGCAGTAATGTTACCTTGAGTTTTGTTACGTCTGGTTATGTTACAATTTGTTAGTTTAGGAAACGTTGACTTTAGCTTTTCTGCTGTACCCTGCTATTCGATGGATTCCTGCGCTCTAATGTGCTCTAATATGCTTTGCATGGCCCCAGGGACTCCATCTATGGCCGTCGCAACACGTTAGTTTGAGTTAGATTACGTTCGGTTCGGATAGGTTGGGTGATGTTAGGTTAGGGTACCTTTGACATCTGTGCTATACACTGCAATGCGGTGGATATCTGCTATCTGCTGTACTCCAATATGTTCTGCTTGGCCCTGGGGAGGCCAGCAATATTTGTCCATCTCCTTATGTTGAGTTACACTCCGTTTAGATAGGTTAGGATATGACCCGTTAGGGGAGGTTGTCTTTCACCTCTATGCTTTGCACGGTAATACAGTGGATCACTGCTCTATACTGTGGTGTAATATATTCTGCTTGGGTCTGGAAACGCCAGAAATAATGGTCGCGATACGTTTGTATGAGTTAGGCTACGTTTGCTTATGTTACGTTTGGTCAAGTTAGGACAGAATGTATAAGACTTTTGTGCCATACGCTGCTACTCGGCGGACTGTTGCCACCTACTGTGCCCTAGTTTGTCCTGCTTCGTTCCGGGGTGGCCGGTATCGGTGGCCCCGGCAAGTTAGGTTTAGATAATTTTCGGTTCCTTGGGTGGGGTTGGGATGGCTTGGTTATGGTTTCTTTCTCGTTTATGCTCTACACAGCTATCCGGGGGTTATCAGCGACCTACATTACTCTACTATACTCTGCTCGACACGCGGGATCCGAGAGATAGTTGTCGCGGCATGTTAGGTTG
>NW_016945059.1:0-926 GCF_001483705.2 Eufriesea mexicana | reverse complement strand
AGGCTACAATTTGTTGTGATATGACTATTAATGTTAGGATAGGTTTGGCATTGAATTTGTGCTCTACAGTGCAATGCGGCGGATCTCTGCGCTGTACTCTGCTCTAGTATATTGGGCTTGGATCTGTGGGGGCCAGAAATTGTGGTCGCGGGACGTTACGTTGAATTAGGTTACTTTTAGTTCTGTGACGATTGGCTATGTGAGGATAGGACGAATTGCGCTTTTGTTCTCTACAGTGTATTGCGGCGGATTTCTGCGCTGAACTGTGCTCTAGCATATTCTGCATCACTCCCGGCAGGACAGCAATAGTGTTCTCGGCGCATTGGCTTGGGAAAAGTCATTTATGTTTATGCTCCGCTTGGCCTTCAGATTTCTGCATTCTACTGTGCCCGTATATGTTCTGCTTTGATCTGCGGAGTCCTGTTATATTTGTTTCTTCACGTTATGTTGAGTTACAGTACGTTTGGACAGATCAGGATTGGTCAGCTTAGCTTAGGGTATCTTCAACTTTTTTTTGCACTCCATTGAGGTGGATTTCTGCGCTCTACTGTACTGAAGTATATTCAGCTTGGCTCTAGAGAGGCCAGCAGTAGTGGCCTGAGGGCGTTATGTTGAGATAGGCTGCGTTTGCTTATGACACGTTAGCTATGTTAGGAAAGAGTAGCTTAGACTTTTATGTCATACACTGCTATTCGGTGGATTTCTGCCATCTACTGAGCTCAATTATTTTCTGCTTGTTTCCGGGGTGGCTAGAAATAGTGTTCTCCTCACGCTATGTTATGCTTCACTGCGTTTGGATTGGTTAGGTTTGGTCAACTTAGTTCATGATGTGTTTGGCTTAGGTGCTATACACTCATATGCCATGGGTATATGCGCTCTACTCTTCTCTAATACTTTCTGCTTGGCTCCAGCGTGGAAGAAAATAG
>NW_016945058.1:0-2184 GCF_001483705.2 Eufriesea mexicana | reverse complement strand
CTCGTCACCTTTTGCGGAGTTAGGCAATGCTTGGTTCGGTTAGGTTTGGTTGGGTTAGGATATATTATCCTTGACTTTTGTGCTCTACACTGTAATGCGGAGGGTATCTGCGCTCTACTGTGCCCTTGTACGTCCTGCTTGCCTCTGGGCAGGCCAGTAATAATTGTCCCGCCATGTTAGTTTGAGATAGGCTACGCTTGGTTTGGTTATGGTACCTATGGTTAGGTTCTGTTGTCACCGACTTTCCTACTATACTCTGCTATTCTATGGGTTTCTGCTCTCAACTCTACTCGAATACGTTCCGCTTGGCCCTGGGGAGGCCAAAAATAGTGGTCGAGTAGCGCTAGCTTGAGTTACGTTACGTTTGGTTACCTTAAGATTGGTTAGGACAGGAGGGTCTAGCTTCGTCTTTTGCAATATGCCAGGTTATTCGGGTGACTTCTGCACTCTACTCTGCTCTAATATCATCAGATTGGCTCCGGAAGGACTAGAAATGGTGGTCTCTGCGCGATAGCCTTTGTTAGGTAAAACTTGGCTGTGCAAGGATTGTTTATGTTTGGAGAGGATGGTTTAACTTTTCTGCTATGCACTGCCATTCTATGGTCATCTGCGCTCTTTTCTCCTATAATATGCATTCCTCGGCGATGTGGAGGGCAGCAACAGTGGTCTAGGCACGTTAGGTTTGTTTATGTTGCGCGTGATTATGTTACGTTTGGTTTGGTTAGGATAGGGCAGCATTGACTTTTGCGCTATGCACATGCATTCGATGGATCTCTGCGCTCCACACTGCTCTGCTCTACCCTGATCGACTCTGTGGTGGCCGGTAATAGTGGTCGTGACGTGACAGTTTGAGTTACGATACGTTTGGTTAAGCTAGGATGGGTTAGGTTTATTCTGATTGTACCTGTGCAATCTGGCAATAGTGGTAACGCCACGCTAGGTTGAATTCGATTACGTTTGGTTACGTTAAGCTTGGTTTGGTCAGGATAGGATAGCTATGACATTTGTGCTGCACACAGAAATGCGGTGGACTTCTGCGCTCTACTCTGCTCCGGTATATTCTCCTTGGCTCTGGGAGGTCAGCAACAGTGATGCAGGGCCGTTAGGTGGAGTTAGGTTACGCTTGGGTATGCTACGTTTGGCTAGGATAAGCTACGCCAGCTTTGACTTTTGTGCTTTACACTACTTTTCTTTGAATTTCTGCACTCTGCTGTGATCTAAATGCTGTGGATTATTCAGGGGAAGCGAAGAATTGTGGCCCCTGCACGTTACGTTGTCTTAGGCTACGCTTGATTAGGTTAGGCTAGGCGAGGTTAGGTTAGGATATCTTTGACCTTTGTGCTTTACGCAGCAGTACGGCGATTTTCTGCACTCTGCTCCGCTCTAGTATGTTCTGCTTGGCTCTGGAGATGTCAGCAATGGTGGTCCAGTCACGTTAGTTTGAGTTAGCTTACGTTTGGTTATGTTACGTTTGGTTAGGTTAGTGTAGAATATCCTTGACGTTCGTGCCCAGTGTGGACATTCTGCGGACTTCTGTGCTGTACTGTGCTCTACCATATTGCGCTTGCCTCTGAGGATGCCAGCAGAAGTGCTCGCGGCGCGTTAGTTTGTGTTGTGTTACGTTTGGTTATGTTAGGTTAGGTTAGGTTTGGAGAGGATATCTTCGACTTTTGTGCTATTCACTGCAATGCGGTCGATTTCTACGATCTACTGTTCTCAAGTGTTCTCAGCTTGTCTCTGCGGGGACCAGAAGCAGTGGTCTCGGCACGTTAGGTAGAGTTAAGCTTCGTTCTCTTAGGTTATGTTTGTCTGGATTAGGTTTGGATAGCCCTGACTCCCCTGAAAGGACAGTTGTAAGGAGGACTACTGGAATCTACTGCGCCCTACTACACTCCGCTCGACCCTGGGGAGTCCAGCAATAGTATAAGCTGCAAGTTAGTTTGTGTCAGGTAACGTTTGGTATGTTAGGATTTGTTAGGTTAGGGTTGGATAACTCCGACATTTGTGACACACACTGCTCTTCGGTGGATTTCTACGTTGTACATTGCACTAACATACTCCGCTCGACTCTGGGGTCGTCAGAAATAGCGATCTCGTCAGGTTAGGTTCATTTAAGCTACATTTGGTTACGATATGTTTGTTTGTGTTAGGTTAGTATAGCATAGACTTTCGTGGTACAGATTG
>NW_016945057.1:0-1010 GCF_001483705.2 Eufriesea mexicana | reverse complement strand
TGGAGCCATTGCGATGCTATAAAATCTGACTGGAAAATTCAATTTTATACACATTCTCAACTAATATCGTGGTGAGCTAATTTTCATACATAAATAAGGAGGAATGATTCTATTGGCATGCTATAGCCATTGCCATGCGATAGAATCTGACTGGAAAATTCAGTTTTATTGACATTTTCGACAAATATCGTGGTGAGATAGTATTGTTCAATAAATAAGGAGGAAAGATACTATTGGCATACTATAGCCATTGAAATTCTATAGAATCTGCCTGGAAAATTCAATTTAATTGACAATTTCAACTTATATCGAGGTGAGACAATTTTCTTGCGTTAATAAGGAGGAATGATACTATTGACATGCGATAGCCGTTCAAATGCTATAGTATTTGACAGGAAAATTCAATTTTATTGACATTTTCGGCTCATACCGTGGTGAGCAAATTTCTATCCTTAAATAAGGACGAATGATTCTATTGGCATGATATAGCCATTGCAATGCCATAGAATCTGTCCTGCAATCTCCATATTATTTAAATTTCCGACTGATATCGTGGTGAGCTTATTTTCTTGCATAAATAAGGAGGAAAGACTCTATTGGCATTCAGGAGGCGTTGCAACACTATAAAATCTGATATGAAAATTCAATTTTATTGACATTCTCGACTAATATCGTGGTATGCTAGTTTTCTTGCATACATAAGGAGGAAAGCGTTCTATTGGCATCTATTGGCATGCTGCAGCCGTTGCAATGCTATAAAATCTGGCTGGATAATTCAACTTTATTGACATTCTCATCTAATCTCGTGGTGAGCTAATTTCAATCCATAAATAAGGAGGAATGATTCTATTGGCATGCTATAGCCATTGCAATGCTATAGAATCTGACTGGAAAATTCGATTATATTGACATTCTCGACTAATATCGTGGTGAGCTAATTTTCTCCTATAAATAAGGAGGAATGATTCTAGTGGCATGCTATAGCCATTGCCATGCGTTAGAATCTGACT
>NW_016945056.1:0-542 GCF_001483705.2 Eufriesea mexicana | reverse complement strand
GATGAGTGTATGGTGGTATGCATGGTTGTATGGATGTACGTACGGATGGATGAGTGCATGGATTGACGGATTTATGGATGTATGGATGTGTTGATGTATGTACGGATGAATGAACTGGCGTATGTATGGATGTATGTATTGATATCTGTATGGATGCATGTATGGATGGATGGATGGGTGGATGGATGTATGGATGGATGGATCTATGGATCGATGGATGTATGGATGGTGGGATGTAGGAGTGGATGGATGTATGGAAGTATTGGTATATGGATGTTTGGATGTATGCATGTATGTATGGGTGGATGTATGGATGGATAGATGTATGGATCGATGGATGTATGTATGGGTGGTTGTATGGCTGGATGGATGTATGGGAGGATGGGTTTATTGATGGATGAATGTATGGATTGATGGACGTATGGATTGATGTACGTATGGATGGATTGAGGTATGGATGGTTGGATGCACGGATGAATGCATGTTCGGTAGATTGGTTGTACGGATGAACTAAGGTATGGATGTATGCATGTATGGATGTA
>NW_016945055.1:0-1240 GCF_001483705.2 Eufriesea mexicana | reverse complement strand
AAAAATTGGACTTTTCAGACAGATTCTGTGGCAATTCATTGGCTATAGCAAACCAATAGTATCTTTGATCCTTATTCACGCAGAAAAGGTTGCTTACAACGATATTTGTCGAAAATGTCATTACAATTGAGATTTCCAGTCAGATTCTAGTGCAATGCAATGGCTTTAGCAAACCAATAGAATCTTTCTTTCTTATATATGCCGAAAAGTTTACATTCCACGATATTTGTCGAGTATGTCAATAAATTTGACCTTTTCAGACAGATTCCATTGCTATGTAATGGCTACAGCAAACCAATATTATCTTCCCCCCTTGTTTACACAGAAATGGTTGCTCACAACGATATTAGTCGAACATTTCAATAGAATTGTACTTTCCCTCCAAATACAACTGTAATGCGGTGGCTATAACAAACCAATAGTATCTTTCCACATTATTTTGGCAGAAAAGGTAGCGCACCTCGGTATTAGCCGAGGAAGTCAATAGAATTGAGCCTTCCAGTCAGATTCTACTGCAATGCAATGGCTTTAGCATACCAATAGTATCTTTCCATCTTATTTACACGGAAAAGGTTGCTCGCCACGATATTGGTCGGAAAAATCAATAGAATTGACCTTTTCAGTCTGATTCTATCGCAATGCATTGGCTATAGCAAACCAATCTTATCTTTCCTCTTATTAATGCCGAAATGTTTACACTCCACCACATTTGTCGAAAATGTCAATAAAATTGATCTTTTCAGACAGATTCTATTGCAATGCAACGGCTATAGCAAACCACTAGTATCTTACCTCCTTATTTATGCAGAAAATCATGCTCACCACGATACTAGTCTAATATATCAATAACATTGGACTTTTCAGTCAGATTCTATGGCAATGCATTGGCTATAGCAAACCAATAGGATATTTCCTTCATATTCAAGCAGAAAAGCATGCTGACCTCTATATCAGTCGAAAATGTCAATACAATTGAACTTTTCAGTCAGACTCTATTGAAATGTAATGGCTATACCAAACCAGTTGAACCTTTCCTCCTTCTTCATGCAGAAAATGATGCTCACATCGATATTAGCCGAAAATGTCAATGCAATTGAGATTTCCAGTCAGATATTATTGCAGTGCAATGGCTATTTCATGCCAATAGGATCTTTCCTCCTTATATATGCAGAAAACATTGCGTCCTCCATATTTGTCGAAAAAGTCAATAAAATTCACCTTTCCAGTCAGATACTATTGC
>NW_016945054.1:0-452 GCF_001483705.2 Eufriesea mexicana | reverse complement strand
TAATGCAATTGCTATAGGAAACCAATAGGATCTTTCTTCCTTACTTATGCAGAAAAGCTTGCCTACCACGATATTAGTCGAAAATGTCAATAAATCTCACCACGATATTAGTCGACAATGTCAATAGAATTGAGCTTTTCATTCAGATTCTACTGAAATGCTATGGTTATAGCGAACCAATAGTATCTTCCCACCTTATTTCCGCGGAAAAGGTTGCTCACCACGATATTGGTCGGAAATGTCATTAGATTTGATCTTTTCAGTCTGATTCTATCGCAATGCGATGGCTATAGCAAACCAATATTATCTTACCTCCATATTTATGCAGAAAAGCATGCTCACCGCGATATTAGCCGAAAATGTCAGTAAAATTTGGGTGTTCAGTCAGATTCTATTGCAATGCAATGGCTATAGCAAACCCATAGGACCTTCCTCCTTATATATGCAGAGAA
>NW_016945053.1:0-567 GCF_001483705.2 Eufriesea mexicana | reverse complement strand
GCGTTTGATTTGGTTACATTTGTTTGGGTTAGGTTCTTATAGCATTGACTGTTGTGTTTCACAGCGATTTTATGGACTTCTGCGCTCTACTCTCCTCTAATATGTGCTGCTTGTTTCTGATCAGCAATAGAAGTCTCGTCTTGCAAAGTTGAGATGGGTAACGTTGTGCTGCGTTACGTGTGGCTATGTTAGGATGGGGTGGCTTTAACTGTTTCGCTCTGCACTGCCCTTCGGCGGATTTTGGCGCACTACTGTGCTCTATCACCTTCTGCTTGGCTCTGGGGAGGCCAGCAATATAGGTCTCGGCACATGAAGTTGGTTTATGTTACGTCTTGGTAGGGCAGGTTGGGCCAAGTTCGGTAAGGGTCGCATTGACTTTCGTGCCATACACGGTTATGAGAAGGATTTCTGTGTTCTGTCTTGACTTGCTATATTCTGCTTGGCCCTGGCAATGCCAGCAACAGCGGTTTCGTCACGATGGATTGACAAATGGCTTGATTACGAAAGGTTAGGTTTAGTTCGGTTGGGATGAGCCCGACTTTCGTGCCATACACTGCTGTACGGTGT
>NW_016945052.1:0-810 GCF_001483705.2 Eufriesea mexicana | reverse complement strand
TAACGCAACCGAACTCGCCGCAGCCACAGTTTAAGGGCTCCGCAGAGCAAAGCAGGGCGCTGTAGATCGTAGAAGTACGCAGAAATCCGCCGAAAAGCAGTGTGTATCAAAAATGTCGAAGCCGACCCAGCCTAACTTATCCAAACACAGGAATACCAAACGAAGCGTCACACAACGTAACGTGCCTAGACCACGACTGCTGACCTTCCCGGGTCAAGCAGAACAGACTAGAGCACAGTAGACCGGAAGAAGCCGACGCATTGATGCGTAGAGCACAGAAGGTCAAGGTACCCTATCCTAACGTGGCCTTACCTAACCTAACAAAACGTAGCTTAACTCGCCGTAACGAGCCGATACAGTAGCGCATTAGATAGCAGAAATACGCCGAACAGCAGTGAATGGAGCAAAAGCTATAGCCAGCCCCTCCAAGCATAACAAAGCGTAGCGTAAGAGGAAGTAACGTAACTCAACCTAACGTGCTGCAATCACAATTGCTGGCTTCCCCAGACTCGAGCGGAGTATACTCGAGCAGAGTAGACAGCAGAAATCCACCCAATAACTGTCTATGCCAAGAAAGTCAGAGAAGCAGTTCGTAAGCGGAACGTAACGTAACTCAACCTATCGTGCCGAGACCACTATTGCTGGAAACGCCTGAGCCAAGCAGCGTATACTAGGGCACAGTAGATCTCAGAGGGGTGCCAAATAGCAGCGCATAGCGGAAAGGTCAAATACATTACAGCATAACGTGACCAAACCTAACCTAACCAAACGTAGACTAACAAAGCTTACCGTGCCGGGACTACTATTTTT
>NW_016945051.1:0-228 GCF_001483705.2 Eufriesea mexicana | reverse complement strand
TTAAATATACTCATTGATTATATAATTTAGTTAAATGTGTTGTAATTATTCTTGTCGTAATTGCTTTAATTAAGTAGTGAGATAAATTTACAATTACATATAATTACAAATATTACTTTACCAAAGTTAGCAGAAATTGTTAATAAGTAATTATCCCCCCCGCCGTTGTTACCGTCCCTTTTATTGAGGTAGATTTATATCCTCATAGGTTGACAATATATTCAAAGC
>NW_016945050.1:0-603 GCF_001483705.2 Eufriesea mexicana | reverse complement strand
CTAACGTGCCGCGACCACTATTCCTGGCGTCCCAGGAAACAAGCAGAGTGTAATAGCACACGGTAGTGCGCAGAAGTCCATAGAATAGCAGTGCGCAGCTCTTAGGTCAAAGCTGCCCTAACACAATGCAACGTAACCTAACCAAACCAAACGTCGTACTTTAACTCAACATTTCTTGCCGCGACCACTACCGCTGGCCTCCCGAGAGTCGAACAGGGTATAGTGGAGCAACGTAGAGGGCAGAAATCTACCGCCTAGCAGTGTACAGCGCAAAAGTGGTAGCTGTACCATCCTAACCTATCCAAGCCTTGCATAACCGAACGTAACATAACTCAACTTTGCGTGCCGCGAACACTGTACTTGGCGTCCTCGGAAAGAGGCAGAATGTGATACCCCACTGTAGTGCGCAGAAGTCCATAGAATCGCAGTGCGCAGCACAAAAGTCGAACCTAACCCAACGTAACCTGACCTAACCAAACGTAATCTAATTCAACCTAACCTACTGCGACCACTATTTCTGGCCTCTCCAGAGTCGTGCAGAGCATACTAGAGGAGAGTATAGCGCAGAAGCCCATGGAAACGCGGTATACATCAGAAAAGTCA
>NW_016945049.1:0-545 GCF_001483705.2 Eufriesea mexicana | reverse complement strand
TCGGATATATAAGTAGGATAAATACTATTGGCGTGCTATAGGCATTGCAATGCAATAGAATCTTCCTGGAAAATTCAATTTTATTGACATTTTCGACTAATTTCGTAGTGAGCTAACATCCTTGCATAGGTCAGGAGGAAAGATACTATTGGCGTGCCAATAGGCTTTGCAATGCATTAGAATCATCCTGGAAAATTCAATTTTATTGACATTTTCAACTAATTTCGTGGTGAGATAGCTTCCCTGCATTGGTACGGAGCAAAGAGCCGTTTGGAGTGCTATAGCCCTTGCAATGCAGCAGAATCTGAATGGAAAACTCAATTTTATTAACATTATTGACTAATATCGTAGTGAGCTAGCTTTCTTGCATAAACAAGTAGGAAAGATTATATTGCCAAGCTATAACCATTGGAATGTTATAGAATCCACCTGGAAAATTCAATTTTATTGACATTTTCGACTAATTTCGTGTTGAGCTAGCATCCTTGCATAGGTAAGGAGGAAAGATACTATTGGCGTGCTAATAGGCTTTGCAATGCCATCGA
>NW_016945048.1:0-525 GCF_001483705.2 Eufriesea mexicana | reverse complement strand
GATCTATTCATGAAGCTATAACAGCTTGTAGATTTTGAATAGACCTATTCTCTGGCAAGTAGAAGGCTGTGCTTGCCATTTGATTGAAAGCGTTGGGCGATCTTTTTTGCATTCTATAACAGGTTATGGATTTTGAATTCACTTATTCTCTGGAATGTAGATGGCTGAACTTGCCATTGGATTGAAGGCGTAAGGCGATCTATTCACCAAGCTTTAAGAGGTTATAGATTTTGAATAGACCTATTCTCTGGCAAGTAGAAGGCTGTGCTTGCCATTTGATTGAAAGCGTTGGGCGATCTTTTTTGCATTCTATAACAGGTTATGGATTTTGAATTCACTTATTCTCTGGAATGTAGATGGCTGAACTTGCCATTGGATTGAAGGCGTAAGGCGATCTATTCACCAAGCTTTAAGAGGTTATAGATTTTGAATAGACCTATTTTCTGACAAGCAGAAGTCTGTACTTGCCACTGGATTGAAGGCGTTGGCGACTTATTCACGAAGCTATAACTGATTATATATTTT
>NW_016945047.1:0-316 GCF_001483705.2 Eufriesea mexicana | reverse complement strand
AGATTCTATTGGCGCGCTATAGCCACTACAATGTTATGGAATCTTGCTGGAAAATTCAATCTTATTGACATTTTCGAACAATTTCGTGGTGAGCAAACCCACTTGTGTAAATAAGGAGGAAAAATACTATAGGCATGATATAGCCATTGCAATTCTGTAGAATCTGCGTGCAAAATGTAAGGAGGAAAAATACTATAGGCATGATATAGCCATTGCAATTCTATAGAATCTGCGTGCAAAATGCGTTTTTATAGACATTTTCGACTAATATCGTTGTGGGCTAACTTTCGTGCATAAATAAGGAGGAAAGATAGTA
>NW_016945046.1:0-507 GCF_001483705.2 Eufriesea mexicana | reverse complement strand
GGTTGCGTTTGGTTAGGTTATCTTCGACTTTTCCGCTACACACTGCTATTCAGTGGACATCTGCGTTCTTCTCCGCTCTAGTGTTTTCTGCTTGACTCTGAGGGGGCCAGAAATGGTGGCTTCGGCACGTTACGTTGAGGTGGGCTACGTTTGTCTATGTTACGTATGGTTATATTAGGACTGGGTAGCTTCGACGCTTGCGCTTTAGATTGCTATACGGTGGAATCCTGCCATGTACTGTGCACTGGTCTGTTCTTTTCGCTCTGTGGAGCCCAGTAGAATTGGTCTCGGCACGTTAGGTACAGTTACGTTGCGGTTGGCTTGGTTAGGTTATGCTAGGTTTGGCTGCGGTTGCTTCGACTTTTGTGCTCTAGGCTGCGGTTCTATGGATTTATGCCCTCTACTCTCCCCCAGTATGCTCCGATCGGCTCTGCGGAGGCCAGAAATGGTGCTAGCGGCAGGCCTGATGTTGTTACATTACGCTCTGTTGGGTTAGGTTCTGTTAAG
>NW_016945045.1:0-1159 GCF_001483705.2 Eufriesea mexicana | reverse complement strand
TAGTGCTATAGTCTACTATTAGGCGGAATTCTGCGCCCTACAGTGCTCTAATGCTTCCTGCTTTGCTATGGAATGCCAGAAATAGTGGTCTCGGCACATTACGTTTGGTCAGGTACGCTCGATTAGGTCAGTTCAGGCTAAGTTTGGACAGGGTGGCTTTAACTTTTGTGCCGAACACTGCTTTTCGGTGGATTTCCGCACCCTACTGTGCCCTACTATGCCCTCCTTGGCTCTGGGAATGGCAGCGAAAGCGGGCTCGCCACGTTAGGTTTAGTTAGGGTATACTTGGTTGTGTCCTGTTTGTTTCGGCTGATCCGGCAGGTTTGACTTTTCCGATATACACTGCGATCCTTTGGATTTCTGTGTTCTACTCCCTCTTAATGTGTCCTGTTTGGCTCTGGGGAGGCTAGCAATAGTGGTCGCGGTACGTTAGGTTGAGTTGGGTTATGTTCGGTTGGGCGGGGTGAGACAAAGTTTGGTTACGGGAGATTAATCTTTTGCGCTGTACGCGTCTATTCGTTGGATCTCTGAGTTCTTCTGTGCTCTAGTATGTCCTGCTTGTGTCTGGGGAGGGCAGCAATGGAAGTCACGACATGTTATGTTGGGTTAGGCTATTTGTGGTTATGTTCTGCTTGTTTGGGTTAGGTTTAGGAAGCTTTAACTTTTCAGACATACACTGCGATTGTTTGTATCTCTGCACTCTACTCTCCACTAATGTGTCCTTTTCTGGAACGCCAGCAACACTGGCCTCGGCACGTTACGTTTTGTCATGTTCCCTTCGGTTAGATTGGGTCAGGCTAAGTTTGCGCAGGATAGCTTTACCTTTTGTGCAGAACACTGCTATTCGGTGCATGTCTGCGCTCTACTGTGCTCTAGTATCTCCTGCTTGTCTCTGGGGAGGGCAGCAATAACGGTCTCGGCATGATAGTTTGAGTTAGGCTATGTTTGTCTATGTTCAGTTTGTGGTTTGGGCTAGGGTTGGTTTGCTCAGACTATTCTGATATACGCTGCAATTCTATGGACGTCTGCGTTCTACGATCCACAAACGTGTTCTGCTTGGTTCTGGGGAGGCCAGCAGTAGTGGTTGCGGAGCTTAAGGTTGTGTTGGCTACGTTTGGTCGCTTTACGTTTGGTTGGGTGTGGAGAGGATAGCTTTGAC
>NW_016945044.1:0-260 GCF_001483705.2 Eufriesea mexicana | reverse complement strand
CTGTACTTGCCATTGGATTGAAGGCGTTAAGCGATCTATTCACCATGCTATAACACGTAATAGATTTCGAATAGACCTATTCTCTGGCAAGTAGATGGCTGTACCTGCCATTGGGCTGATGGCGTTAGGCCATCTATTCACCAAGCTGTTACAGGTTGAAGATTTTGAATAGACCCATTGTCTGGCGTTTAGATGAATGTACATGCTATTGGATTGGAGGCGTTAGGCGACCTATTCACCAAGCTATAACAGATTATAGA
>NW_016945043.1:0-1155 GCF_001483705.2 Eufriesea mexicana | reverse complement strand
AATGGGTGGATGGATGGATGAATGTATGGATGCGTGTAAAGATGGGCGAATGTACGGATGTATTTATGTATGGATGTATATATGTATGGATGCATGGATGGATAGATGTGTGGATCGATGGATGTATGGATGGGCGGTTGTGTGGATGGATTGAGGTACGGCTGGACGAATGTTCGGATGTATGAATGTATGGATTCATATATGTATGAATGTATGGATGGATATATGTATGGATGGGTGCCCGTATGGATGGATGGATGTATAGTTGGATGGATGTATGGATGGGTGTATGTATGGATGGATGGATGTGTGGAAAGGTGGATGTACGGATGGATGGATGTATGGATGAATGGTTGTATGGATGGATGGATGTATGGAAGGACTGAGGTATGGATGGTCGGATGTACGAATGTATGTATGTATGGATGTATATATGTATTGATGTATGGATGTATGGGCTTATGGGTGGATGGATGTATGGATGTATGGATATATATATGTATGGATGTATGGATGAATGTATGGATGTATGGATGTATGGGTGTATGGATGTACGTATGTTCGAATGTATGGATGTACGGATGTATGGATGTTAGGATCTATATATGTATCGGTGTATGGATGGATGGATGTATGTGTTGATGTATGTATGGATGTTATTATGGATTGATGGATTGGTGGATGGATGTATGTATGAATGTATGTATGGATGAATGTATGGGGGTATGTATGGATGTATGTATTGCTCTATGTATGGATGTATGGATGCATGGATGGATTGGTGGGTTGATGTATGGATGGATGGGTGTATGGATCGATCGATGTGTGGATGGGTGGGTGAATGGATGGATGGGTGTATGGAAGGATGGATCTACGGATGTATGTATGTATGGATGTATATATGTATGGATGTGATGGATGTGTGGAAGGATGGACGTATGGATGGATGGATGTATGAATGCATGGATGTATGTATGTATGTATGTTTGAATGTATGCATGTATTTGATTTATGTATTTGTGGATGTATATATGGATGTATGGATGTACGGATGTATGGTTGTACGAATGCATAGTTGTATGGATGAGTGGATGGGTGAATGGATGGGTGCATGAACGGAAGAACGGTTGTATGTATGGGTGTTTGTATGGTTGT
>NW_016945042.1:0-252 GCF_001483705.2 Eufriesea mexicana | reverse complement strand
ACGATAGTAGTCGATAATTTCAATAAAATTGAATTTTCCAGCCAGATTCTATAGCATTGCAATCGCTGTAGCACGTCAGTATAATCTTTTCGGCCTATATATGCTAGAAAGATAGGTTATCACGATATTAGTTGAAAGTGTCAATAAGATTGTATTTTCCAGCTAGATTCTATAGCATTGCTATGGCTATAGCAGGCCAGTAGTATCTTTCCCCCTTATATATGCAAGAAAGTTAGGTCACCACGATATTAA
>NW_016945041.1:0-418 GCF_001483705.2 Eufriesea mexicana | reverse complement strand
GAGGCCAGCAAAGGTGGTCATGTTACGTTAGGTTGAGTTATGTTACGTCTGGTTATGATAAGGTTGGATATATTTGGATAGGGTAGCACTGACTTTTGTGCTATACACAGCTATCTACGGATTTCTGCGCTCTACTGCGCTCTAGTACATTCTACTTGTCTTCATGGAGGCCAGCAATAGTTGTCTCGTCTTCTTAGTTTGGAGTAGGTTGCGTTTGGTTTTGCTACGTTTGGCTAGGTTAGGATATGCTACTTCCTCTTTTGTGCTACATACCGCTATTCGTTGCTGTAATGGGCTCTAATATGCTCTTCTTGGCTCTGGGGAGTCCAGTAATGGTGGTCTCGACACGTTAGGCTGAGCAATGTTACGTTCCGCTGGGATAGGTTAAGAAGGCTCGGTTAGGATTTCTTTAACTTTC
>NW_016945040.1:0-583 GCF_001483705.2 Eufriesea mexicana | reverse complement strand
GGTAGGGCGCAGAAATCAGCGGTATATGTGTGTATGGTACGAAAGTCACATCTATCATATCCTAACCTTGCCAGACGTAGCGTAACCAGACGTAACCTAACCCAACCTAAAGTGCCGAGACCACAATTGCTGCCCTTCAAGTAGAACATACTAGAGGGAAGCAAAACGCAGAAACCAATAGAATCGCAGTGCATATCGCATCAGTCGGAGCTACCCTATCCCAACATAAACATACGAAGCATAGCCGATCGTAGCTTAACTGAACCTAACGTGCCGAGGCCACTACTGCTTGCCTCCCCAGAGCCAAGCAGAATGTACTGGAGCAAAGTAGAGCGCGGTAGTCCAACGCATTTTAGTGTATAGCCCAAAAGTTGTATATATCCTAACCTAACCTGGCCCAAACTAACCCAACCGTACGTAGAATAACTCAACGTAGTTTGCCGAAACAACTATTGCTGGTCTCCCCGGGGACAAGCAGAGCATAATCGTGCAACGTAGAGCGCAGAAATTTACCTATTGGCGGTGTGAAGCACAAAAGTCAAAGCTACCCTATCCAAACATAAACAAACGTAATATAACCAAA
>NW_016945039.1:0-891 GCF_001483705.2 Eufriesea mexicana | reverse complement strand
TGGGTGTGGTTGTGTTCGTTTGCGTTAGTTTTGGATAGCTTTATCTTTCTTGGCACAGACAGCAATTCTGTGGATTTCTGCGCTTTACTGTGCTCTACAATACCCTGCTAAACACTGGGGAATACTGGGGAGGTCAGCAATAGCGGTCGCAGCAAGTTAGGACACGTTTGGGTACGTTACGATTGGTTCGGTTACGTGAGGGTAGCTTTGACTATTGTGCTATACGCTGCTATTTGGTGGCCCTCTGCGCTCTGCTGTATTCTAATATGCCCTGTTTTCCACTGGGGAGGCCAGAAACTGCAGGCGCGGCGCGTTAGGAATTGTTAGGTTACGTTTTGTTAGTTTGGGTTTCTTTGGGATAGGTCAGAGTATCATTCACTTTTGTACTCAGCACAGGTGTCCAATGGACTTCTGTGTTCTACTGTGCTCCATCATATTCCGCTTGCCTCTGGCGGTGCCAGCAATAGTGGTCGCGGCACCTTAGGAATAGTTATTCTACGGTCGTTTAGGTTAGGTTAGGCCAGGTTTGGTCAGGATATCTTTGACTTTTGAGCTGCATCTTGCTATTTGGGTGCTTTCTGCGCTCTACTGTGCTCTAGTATACTCTGCTCGACTCTGGACCGGCCAGCAATGGTGATCATAGCACGATAGATTCTGTTAGGCTACGCTTGGTAATGTTACGATTGGCTAGGATAGGAGAGGATAGCATTCAATTTTGTGCTGTATACTGCTATACGTTGAATTTCTGCGCTCTGATCCGCTGTAGTACGTTCTGCCTGGTTCTGGGGGGTCAGCAACGGTGGCCTCGGCACGCAAGTTTGTGTTCCCTTACGCATGGCTTGGCGAGGTTCGGATATGTTTTGTTAGTCTATCTTTGTCTCTTGTGCTATA
>NW_016945038.1:0-1340 GCF_001483705.2 Eufriesea mexicana | reverse complement strand
TCCATAAACCATAAATCCATCCATTCGTACGTCTATCATTCGATACATCCATCCATCCATACACCCATACGTACATACATCCATACAAACTTGATTCATGCATCCATTCACCTGTAAATCAGTACATCCATCCATCCACATATCCTGCCATCCACACGAACATCCATCCTTACATCCGTCCATCCACACACCCTTACATCCATAAATCCATACATCAATACAAATACACATCCATACATTCGTACATCCGTGCATCTATTCATCGATATATTCATGCATCCATACATCTCTACACCAATACTTCCATCCATCCATATATGTATGCATCGACACATACATCCAACTATTCTTCCATCCATCCTTGCACCCTTCCATCCATCCATGTATCCCTTCACCCTCACATCCATCCAGCCACACATCCATCCATCCACACATACATAAATCCTATCATCTGAACTTCCATCCATCGATAATTCCATCCATCCACACATCCATGCATATATACATACATACATCCATACATACGTAAATCCGTCAATCCATACCTCAATCCTTCCATTCATCCATCCATCCACAAAATCATTCATTCATACATACATCCATCCATACATCCATTTTACCATACATCCATCCATCCGTACATCCACCCATCCATACATCCATCGAACCATATATCCATTCATTCGTACAAGCACCGATGCGTACATCCATCGAACCATACATCTATCCATCCATACATCCACGCATCCACACGTTCATACATCCACACATCCATAAATCCATCCATCCATACGTACATCCGTTCATCCATCCATACATCCATCGAACCATATATCCATTCATTCGTACAAGCACCGATGCGTACATCCATCGAACCATATATCCATTCATTCGTACAAGCACCGATGCGTACATCCATCGAACCATATATCCATTCATTCGTACAAGCACCGATGCGTACATCCATCGAACCATATATCCATTCATTCGTACAAGCACCGATGCGTACATCCATCGAACCATACATCTATCCATCCATACATCCATACATCCATACATCCATACATCCATACATCCATACATCCATCCATCCATACGTACATCCGTTCATCCATCCATACATCCATGCATACATTCATGCATACATCCATACATTCATCCATACAGGCATCCATACATACATCCATTCTTCCGTTGATTCACCCATCCTACACATCCACACATCCATGCCTCCGTGCATACATATATTCTTACATCCATACATCCATGCATACATACATCCGTACATCCATAACGCAAATACGGTCATACGTTCATACATCCATACATACAAACGTCCA
>NW_016945037.1:0-509 GCF_001483705.2 Eufriesea mexicana | reverse complement strand
ACTATACCTATCGTGCCGCGACCACTATTGCTGGCCAACACAGAGTCAAGTGGAAGATGTTAGTGGAGAGTAGAACGCAGAAATCCATATAATCGCAGTGTACACCACAAGAGTCAAAACTACCAAAACCTATACCAAACATGCAGAACATAACCAAACTTAGCTTAAATCAACCTATCGTGCCTGCCGAGACCGCTATTGCTGCACCCGGAGCCAAGCAGGACATACTAGAGCAGAGTAGGGCGCAGAGGTGCACCGAATAGCACTGTACAGCAAGAATGTCAAGCTATCCAAACCAAACTTAGCCAAACTCAACCTAACCATACGTAGCCACACTGAACACAACGTGCCGAGGCCACAATTGCTGGCATTCACAGAGCGAAGCAGAAAATATTAGAGCAACATAGGGCGCAGAAATCAACCTAAGAGCAGACTATAGCGCTGAATGCAAGGCTATCCTCTCCCAACCTTGCCAACCGTAACCTAACCAAACGTACCATACTGAACAT
>NW_016945036.1:0-561 GCF_001483705.2 Eufriesea mexicana | reverse complement strand
TCGACGGATGGAAGTACGAATGAATGGATTTATGGATATATGGATGGTGGATGTATGGATGCACGGATGAATGAATAGATGGGAGGATGGACGGAAGAACGGATGTATGTATGGATGTATGTATGGATGTATGTAAGTGTGTACGTATGCATGTATGTGTGTATGTATGTATGGGAGTATGTATAGATGTCTGCATGGATGCAAGCACTGATGTATGTATGGATGTTTGTACGAACGTATGTACGGAAGTATGTATGGACGTATGTAATAATGTATGTATGGATGTATGTATGGATGAATGTATGCGTGTATGTAAGGATCTGTGTATTGATGTGTGTATGTATGCATGGCAGGTTGGACGGATTGGTGGTTGGATGTATGGATGAATACATTTATGGATCGATGGATGTATGATAGGGAGGATGTATGGATGTGTGGATGTACGAATGGGTGTATGTATGTAAGTATGGTTGTCGGGATGGACGGATTTATGGATGCTTGGATATGTGGAAGTATGTATGTGCGGATGTATTAATGTATGGATGTATCTATTTATGGATG